>NC_045623.1:48708603-49014541 GCF_009829155.1 Mustela erminea | reverse complement strand
TACAGTAATCCTAGCTCTAATTCTGACATGAGCTGTTAAGAACAAACCATATGTTATGTTCATAAATGTATTAAACACACATAAATGAGTCTCACTTATATAAGAAGATTTCTAAATTATAATGTTTAGATTATGAATAGAGTGCTGATCAGAATTTTTAAAAAATGAAATTCCAGAAATATGCATATTCTGCGATATCTTTAGTATTCCAGTGTGAGTAAGCAACAAACAACCAGTTTGCCATGTGCCCTTTATATCTGAAAGGCCACCTGCCAGCTCATTCCCATTTTCCCCTCAATGGGTTATCAGATGAATATAAATTAGTACAGTTAGGAGATTTTCAATAAGAGCTGCATTTCCTACTCCATTGTGAAATGGGTCAGATGGCAGCATTTACTTTGATACTGCCATTCAGATCCAAAGTCATAAAGTGCAACTTGCAAAGCTTTGTCCCCCAAATGATTATCACACATGGGCTAGGCAGCATGACAATGACTGAGTGTCAATTACTCCAGTCCAAAGGCAACCAGACCAAACTGTTAGGGATTTTTAAAACAAAACATGTGTTCCCAATTCCCTTTAATACCCAATTGGCAGCAAGTCACTGGCAAAATCTGCTGCTCGGGGCAAGTTGTTAATGTGTCTTTCTCAAAGGTAACAAACAGATGTGAAAAGAACTGGTCAAGAAGGAAAGCATACTGCTCTAGTTAACACAAATCAAACTCTTAATAGGAATGAAAAAATATGCAGATAATCTATTGTGATGTTTGTAACACCTGCCAACTTTAAAATAACAAAGAGGAATTAATGTTCCTCTCCTGAAAATTTGTATCTCATTGCATCAACTATTAAGAACATTTTAATTTAAAGGTTTTTAAAATGTCATAAATCCTCATGCATTTTCTCAGTGCCTGTTGTTTCCAATCTAGGTTACTATAGACTTAATTTGGCGCTACAAAAATTATTAAAAGATTGGCTTCAAACATTAAAAATATCCATCAAGTGATTAAAAATTAAAGGTGCAGAAAATACCAAGTTTTGGTAAGAATATGAAGAAATAACTCAAATACGCTGCTCATGGGGAGATAAATTATTATAGTCACTCAGGACAATGGTTTACTGGTATCATGTAAAAACGAAGACACACAAACACACAAACCTAGAAATCTCAATCCTTTGTATATATCATACAGTCCTGTGTACACATAAGCTGCAGAAAAAATGTACAAAATTTTTCAGATCAGGTTTGCTAATAAAAGTCTAAAATTTAAAAAGAAAATCCCAGTATAACAACAATATTTTAAATTCTGCTATAGTCACACAACAGATATGTTCATATAAAATGCCCATGCCCATGAAAATATGTTAATGATAGTATTTATACCTACTTGGGTGAATTCTAAAAACTGACACAAAATATATATTCAATAATAACATTTATAGAATTTTTTTTAAATGCAAAAACATTTCTACCTCCAGCCAAAAATTTGTATTTAGAATAATCTAGATTAGTTCTTTAACAGTAAACAACTACTAAGTGGACAAATATATGAGGCTATTGTTTTTAAGCACTGGACTACAAGAAGTTCAGAGGGTTATCCCAGAGACTAAGAGTCATGAAGTGAGCCCCACAATCACTCAACTGTGTGCCTAGGGACAACTGTCAACTTTGGTGAAGAACTCAATTATAACACAGTGGTTCTGCTGAGTTTAGGAGACAGAGACCAGGGTTGAGAAAAGTTCAAGTTGCCAGAAGATGCAAGGCAGGTCATTGGAGAAGGGGAGTCTCACAAGAAAAGAGCAGAAATGTTAAGTAGGGGTTTTCTATGTGTCCTTGGCTGCCGGGCTGAGTATAGCAAAAGTCTTGCTAGAAAATGCTGATAAAGCAGCAGCTACCTGGTTAAGAAAAAAACCAGAGGTACTAGAGTCAAACAATGCTGGAAGATGCAGGAGGTACAACTTAACGAAAATGGCTATGCTTATTTAAGGGGTATACTTCAGTACACCCCTTGCATCTAGCTGAGACACTAGAAAGGCCTCAACTCAATAGTAAGAACCACAACCAGAAGGAAAGTCTACTCTGACAAAATCTAAAACCAAGTCTTGACAGGATCCTAAGGAGAGAAAGGATTTCATCATTGGGTCTGGTTGAGTTATAAAACATGGGAAACACCTTAGACATTCCAAAGAATTGTCCTAAGAAGCATGAAACCTAGCCTCTATCAGTACAAAGTAATTAAACAGTAACTGATCTGCCTACAAGAATGAAAACGAGTAACTTTTAAAAGGAGATAACAAAATAAAAATTCTTCACATTATATCTACAATAGTCATGTGACATAAATTTATTAGGCATGAAAAAAATATTAAATAACAAAACAGGACAGGAAAATATCACATACAGGATAAGAATAAAGTCATTAATAGCAATGAACATCTATATGCCTCATCTGTTGGATTGAGCACCCAAAGACTTCTCCAAAGTTAGTAAAAACATATTCAAATAACTAATAATAGTAAACTAAATTAAAATATTGCTTTAATGAGCTAACAGGTATGAGAATTTTAGCAGATAAATAGAAACTATACCAAAAAAAGAAAAAAGGAAATTCTACAGCTGACATGTAAAATAATTAAAATAAAATTTGTTTAAATAGGTTTACCAGCAGATTATAGATAACAGAGAAAAAGGTCAGTGAATGTGAAGGTAGATCATTAGTAATAATCCAATCTGAATACCAGAAAAAGAAGGTTATGGAAAATGAACTGAGATTCAGGGACTTGGAGTGCATATTCATCTAAACTGTCTATATTAAATGTCAGGAAGAAGAAAGTGAGATTGGGGCCAAAAAAATATGATGATGTATGATATTAATTTTTTTCAAATTTGATGAAAAAAATATTGATTTACAGATTGAAAGAGATTAGAGAAACCCAAGAAAAAAGTCTTTGCACTGGCTCTTTTGGTCTCTGACCTCATCAAAATTTTCTGAGAGACAGTGAGAAAATTAGAAACATCCATATCTTCTCCTGCTGACCTATGACCTCTGTAAATTTCCAATATAGACTCTGCTCTTAATATTTTTATAAGATTTGTAATTTCTCTTGTACTTAATAAGGGAGAGTTGAAGAACTAGGCGAAAGTCATCTGGAATGAAAAATCATGATCCAGAGAAGAACCACCTTGCTCAATAATACCAAATATCACATACCTCATTTTGATTTGTGTAGTGCAAAATGTCAATTAGTGTAAAGGAAAACTTCTGGAGTCTAAACAGAAGATAATTACTGGTTCTGGGTTAAAAGAGAAAAACTAAGTTCTTGTATGAAATTGTGGGCAAGTCCACTGAAGAGAGAAAGTATATATACTTTAAATGTGTGTTTTAGGAATCTTCAGAAACAGATTTAGAAGGATAAACAGTATAAGGAAAAGCAAAAAGGAAAACATGCATCTAAAGAAAAGCATACATTAATCTTCTATAATTGGGGCACAATCAGGTAAAAAGTGATAGTAGTTTGGTGGGTGGCTATTTTAAAAAATGGTTTTAAGAAGGTGAATTTAGATCTAAGTCAGAGATCAGCAAACAATGGTCCACAAGCTAAATCTACCTCATTTCCTGCTTTTATAAATAAAGTTTTATTTAACACAGCCATAACCATTAGTTTACATATTGTGTATAGCTTCTTTCTTCTTTTTTTTTTTTTTAAGATTTTATTTATGTAGTTGACAGACAGAGATCACAAGTAGGCAGAGAGGCAGGGCGAGAGAGAGGAGGAAGCTGGCTCCCCACTGAGCAGAGAGCCTGATGTGGGGCTTGCTCCCAGGACCCTGAGACCATGACCCAAGCTGAAGGCAGAGGCTTTAACCCACTGAACCACCCAGACACCCTGTGTATAGCTTCTTTCTTATTAGAAAATGGTGCTACCATGTTAAAAAATAGTTCTTCCATGTTAAAATATGATTTTGCCTGTCATTGAGGCTCTATGAGGGGAAAAAAAAAAAAGAGTCATTAGGCCAGGCATGGTAGGAGTTGCTCACCAAAGAGATTTAGCTCAAATAGGTCTCCACTGGACTGGTCCTGATTTTTTATCTCCAGCTTCCAGGGAAATTTCATGCATGAGATATTTACCTTCATATTTCACTACTTAACTGTTTTTCCATGAGAATTTATCATAGACTTCACCTTCTCAAAGAAGCTTGCAACACTGGGTTAGGTGCCTGTGTTATAATAAGTGGGCTAATACTAGCTGCTGCAGTAAATAAACCTAAATATTGTATATAAAAAATTAAAATATCCTTTCCAAAAACCCTGACATGACTAGCTGTAAAGAGTCTGTAATAACCACATGGCCTAGAATATTTATTATATGTGCTTGTACAGAAGAAGTTTGCCTACTTCTTAAGTTCTTAAATATTAAAGAGAAATGGAATAGGAAAGAGACAGAGTGGTGTCTGCAACAAAATAAAGGAAAGGAACTGGGAAAAGCTTAATCTTGCCATTTGCGACAACATGGATGGAACTAGAGCGTATCATGCTTAGCGAAATAAGTCAAGCAGAGAAAGACAACTATCATATGATCTCCTTGATATGAGGAAGTGGTGATGCAACATGGGGCTTAAGTGGGTAGGAGAAGAATAAATGAAACAAGATGGGATTGGGAGGGAGACAAACCATAAGTGACTTTTAATCTCACAAAACAAACTGAGGGTTGCTGGGGGGAGGGGGTTTGGGAGAAGGGGGTGGGATTATGGACATTGGGGAGGGTATGTGCTTTGGTGAGTGCTGTGAAGTGTGTAAACCTGGTGATTCACAGACCTGTACCCCTGGGGATAGAGTATTATACCTCCATCAGAAAGGATGAATACCCAACTTTTGTAGCCACATGGACGGGACTGGAAGAGATTATGCTGAGTGAAATAAGTCAAGCAGAGAGAGTCAATTATCATATGGTTTCACTTATTTGTGGAGCATAACAAATAGCATGGAGGACATGGGGACTTAGAGTGGAGAAGGGAGTTGGGGGAAATTGGAAGGGGAGGTGAACCATGAGAGACTATGGACTCTGAAAAACAATCTGAGGGTTTTGAAGGGACGGGGGGTGGGAGGTTGGGGTACCAGGTGGTGGGTATTATAGAGGGCACGGATTGCATGGAGCACGGGGTGTGGTGCAAAAATAATGAATACTGTTATGCTGGAAATAAAAATAAAATAAAATAAAATAAAATAAAATAAAAAAAAAGCTTGTACTTCGTGGAAGTAAAGCCATTGTCATTAAAAACAATAAGAAATGACTGTGAAAAAAGTAGAAAGAGAGAGGGAGAGGTGAAAGTCAGAAAACATGAGACCCAATTGTACAAGACTACAGAGTTTACTGTTGTTTATTCGTGGTAAATCTGGTGAACTCTATAAATAAAAGTTTTTAAGTGGAAGACAAAACAAAATTCTTGGTACAATAACATTTCCATTTAAAGTTTTTCTTAAATCTATGACTAAAACATGACCTTTTCAATTTTTTTTTTTATAAATTCTCCTTTAGGTCATAAAATAAATTGCTAGTTCATGTGCTAAAGACCTGGACATAACTGAAATGGGCTACATTTAATATGTGCTGTAAATATATTTTGCAGAATTGTGCATATTCTGATACTTTGTCATAGTCACTTGTGTATTTATCTTCATTGCAAAATACAGTCATATAAGAAATAAAATTTCATCTATTCTGAAATAGAACATATGCTCTCATAAGCTGATAAACCCTTCATTAATTGAGAAAAACATTAAGGAGGAAGAAAATAAAACAAATGCATTGTAAATCTTGTTAAACAGTCTTAATATTGCACAGTCTGACAAATAAGTATATCTAGTTATTCTATTTCTCCGCACTTTTATTTGTGGAAGGAGGGTAAAATGTGAAAGAATCACTTTTACTGGATACTTTACTGGGAATTGCACTAAATACTTGAAGTTTTGAACTAGAACCAACTGATTTATATACTTACTCAATTGTTAAAATTTCAGTGCTTTGACATGTGAATATTAGTTCTCCCGGTTTTAGCGACAGAAATAGATCAAATATACAGTCTCTCTGTTTGTTTCCTTCCAATGAATTTCATCCAATATCATATTTTTTTTATTCTACAGTTGAATATTTTCCTCTACTGCCAAATTGAGGACTTAAAACTAAATATTACTCCCAAGCAGCATTTGTCAGTAGGCAAATCCTTGTGCTACATTCAGAGTCAAATGCATGACTGACATGGGGAATATAAAAGTGTATTGGATGACGTTTGTGGCAAATGGAATTCAGAATTTATAGATTCCATTGTACATTGTACAATGATTGAATGCACAATCAGAAAGTGACTTCTACATCAGTGGTATCTATCCAAATTTTCACATATGTTTTGTTATTATCTGTGGACAATACTTGACCAGGGAAAATGACTTACTAATAAAATCCTAGTGTAACATTTCAGCTAAAAGTGTTTGAATCTTTATCTATGTTTTGTGGTTTCTCAGTAGTTTCAACAAGTTTTAGCATGAGCACATAGAGTTCTCATGATTTCTTGAGATCTGGAAAACAACTTAAATGTCATTGGGCAACAAGTTTTGCTGGGGACAAGAGCCGATATGTTTCTAGATCGTATATTTTAAAGGAGCATGTTATGAAATGTAGAAGACAAGTTCAGCGTGATCAATGGACACAAAAAGGGCATTTAAAAGACCAAAGCTGTCTTTCTCTTCTTTTTCTCCTACAGAATTTAATGAGCAAAATTTGGTTATGTTAACCTTTCCTTTCTAAGTCATCATTCACCTTTTAATGATGTTTATATTTCTCTAAATTTCCTCTAGTGAAAATATGTTTTTTCTCCATGTTGACATAACCTTTAATATAGTTTCACTTCGGTGTGTATTCTACAATAACGATGCTGTCCTTTGAATAAAATGTTCTGCCAGAGACTGGAATATTTTTTGGGAGTTACACTGTTTATAATATTCAGCAAGAGACCATGTGGATTATTAGGTAGTCAGTCTACTTCTCTCTGGTACTCTGGAGTATTAGCAAAGAAATCTAAGCTGTTAACACTCTGCTACATCCTCCTGTCTTCACTTTGGGAGATTTTACAACATTACAGAGATGATTATGTGGGCATGACTGGGCTAAGCTTCACCATCTTCAGTTCCTACCTTTCACTACCACCATCACCCTAGCCACTGGCACCACTGGCACCATAACCCCCCTCCATCACTCTCATCACCCCCATCACCACACTGTCCCCATAGCACATAATGTCTCTATGGCTTTACCAAAAGAATACTCCTCACTCCCATAATCAGGTAAATTATTTGCATAGCCAGTAATCATTTCCTGAAGGAACTATGAAAGGAAAACTTTTTTTTTGCAATACCTGTGGAAAATATACTTTGAACATAATGTATTCAGAGAAAAATAATAAAATATATTAAAGAAGTAACTGGCTAACAGTATCTTAAAGAGACCATTTCATTCCATTGTGTTTCACCAGTTTTCCAAAATAGGTAAGTCTATATGTATCAAGCTAAAATCATGTGGGACTTAACTAAATTTTCAAATTCAATTCAACTTAGGACTTCTATAAGAAATGACTCATTACAATGATTAGTTTAGAGCTAGAGTTAAATCCTCTGACTAAAAGGAAAAAGGATGACTCCAAAGTGAAAATCAATGTTCCACACTGAAGAAGAAGTTTTTTTTTTTTTCTTCTTCTTTTCTTTTTTAGCCTATTAATGTTGACAGATATCCATTAAGGGACAGAAATGATGTTATGCTACCAGATATTTCTCTGACATAGTATTCCAACTAAAGATCCTGGCTGTCTCATAGAATGGCAAAATAATACAGATTTTCTGCACAGTTAAGAATAACATTGGGGGGGGGGGCACCTGGGTGGTTCAGTGGGTTAAGGCCTCTGCCTTTGGCTCGGGTCATGATCCCGGGGTACTGAGATTGAGCCCCGCGTCGGGCTCTCTGCTCAGCGGGGAGCCTGTTTCCCTTCCTCTCTCTCTCTGCCTGCCTCTCTGCCTGCTTGTGATCTCTGTCTGTCAAATAAATAAATAAAATAAAATAAAAAATTTAAAAAAAAGAATAACACTGGGGGATGCCTGGGTGACTCAGTTGGTTGGACGACTGCCTTCGGCTCAGGTCATGATCCTGGAGTCCTGGGATCGAGTCCTGCATCAGGCTCCCAGCTCCATGGGGAGTCCACTTCTCCCTCTGACCTTCTCCTCACTCATGCTCTCTCTCACTGTCTCTCTCTCAAATAAATAAAAATTAAATCTTAAAAAAAAAAGAATAACATTAGAATCTATGATTGTTTGTAAAATTTCAGAATATTAAAATAATCTGCCTCCAAGTTATATACAAGCAATTTTAACTGTGGATCTTCGAGAAAAAAAGATATCTCCTTGATTTGTAGAATAGAGAAAGTAAGTCTCCTTGGGAGAATAGGGGATATTTTTCCAAATTTTGATACCATTTCAAAATTTCATAAGAAAATGAAAAAAATCTTTAGATTGTTATGGCATAGCTTGAATGTAATAAAAATTCTGGTTTAGACATTTAAAATTTAAAAAGTCTTAACATATGACTCAACAATCTCATACCTACTATTATCTGGAAAGGAAAAAAAATATGTATCCATACAAAAATCTAAGCATGATGTTTGTAGCAGTTTTTTAAACATTTTATTTATTTATTTGCCAAAGAGAGAGAGAAAGAGAGACAACAAGCAGGGAAAGCAGCAGATAGAAGGAGAGGGAGAAGCAGGTTTCCTGATGAACAGTGAGTCAGATGTGGGACTCTATTGCAGGGATCATGATCTGAGTGGAAGCAGACAGTTAACCAAGTGAGCCACCCAGGGATCCCAGTATTTATAGCAGTTTTACTTGTCACTACCCACAACTGAAAAAAACTTAAATGTTCTTTAGCTGGTAAATGGGTAAAAAAATACTGATATATCCATACAATGGGATACTACTCAATAATAAAAATAATATACCTGTTCATATGTTCAGCAAGATAAATAAATCTCAAAAGCATTATGTTAAGTGAAAGAAACAATCACAAAAGTTTGTGATTTCATTTATATGACAATCTGAAAAAGGGAAAAGTATAGGGTTGCTTTAATATCTAATTTTGAGATTATTTAAAAAAATTAAGAAACATATTTCAACTTTTTTAAGTAAACATTAGTAAATAAAAGTCAGTGAAGGATGCTTTTATATAGATTAAGCTAAAACACACGGAACCATTAGTAACACATAGAACACATGACTAGTGACTTTCTCAAAATGAGGCAACTAAGTAATAGTATGTTAAATTTAATAAAGAAGAGACTTTTTACATATAAAAGTGTAGTTATTTTACATGACAACTCCAAGATGATTACCAAACAATTTCCTAATTATGAAAGATTGAAAAAACAAGCATACAGATCAAACATACTTCATTATCAGTGACTAAAAGTTGAAATGAGAGAATCTATCAATGTACCATGCTGAGAAGATAAAGATCATGTTATCTCTGAATTTTTTATATCCTCCAAAGGTCAAAATTACTACATCATAAAAACTAGAATGCCATGAAGTTTATAAGTTGTATGCTTTTTAATTCAAGTTTTGCATCTATATTATTGGAAACCTTAAATTTCTAAAACAGGAAGTGCTAAAATCAGGTAATGTTAGTTGTGATCTTGACACTAACCTAGATTTTTTAAAGCCTAATCAACTGTCAGTGATTATGACTATAAGATTACTTAGGACACTAGTTTGTCTATGCATCCATGATTGAAAGAGAATTGAATTCACATTCTCTTGTACTAAAAGGAGAGATGATATAGATCTCTTTTAAATATGGGGATTTTAATAGGCACCTGGGTGACTTAGTCAGTTAAGCATCTGACTCTTGATTTTGGTTCAGATCATGATCTCAGGGTCAAGATTTCAGGGTCTGGAGATAGAGCCCTGTCTTGGGCTCTGGGCTCTGTGGAGAGTGCTGTTCTGCTTCTCCCTTTCCCTCTGCCCCTTCCCTTTCACGTGCACACACTCATCTCTTTCTTTGAAATATATAAATAAATCTTTAAAAAAAAATAAAAAAATAAAAAAATTTGGATTTTACTCAGGTTTTGATCTTTCTTTGAAATGTGTTAGTCAAGGTAACCTTCCCCCAAATGCAGATTTGTATTTAAAAGATTATAGCACTTTACTTATAATATTTACTCCAAGCAAAATCACTAAGAAATTCTTACTTCAATGCTCTTATATCTAAGTTGCATAAGGAAAGGTGAGCTTCCCTAAAAACAGTAATAGCTCCTTTACTGAGAACCTATTGTGTGCAGAGTTGCTGCATAGGATATCCTTTTATTTTCATAACATCCCTACAAGTTACACCCTATTACCTTCATTTCATCAATAAAACTAAAAGCTGACATTTAATAAAAGCTGTTGTTACCTTGCATGAGTTTACTCTTTTAGTGCCTGCAGAAATAAGGCTTTTTACAGAGCACATCTAAGGACAGGTGACTGTTACTATGAAGTAGACTCTATTTCCATTATATGGTTGAGAATACCAAAACACAGAGATGTGTTGAATAACTTGCCCACCATCACAGAGCTAGTGTAGATTAACCCATGCTGGCTCATCCCACAGCAGCAATTTTAATAACTACTCCATTCCACTCTATTCTAAGCAGGCCACATTCTTCACTGTCACCCAAAGTAACAGACAATCCAAATTTGACCATTAAAGTGAAATACCACTATATACCATCGTCTTGACATCACAATATGAATACTTCATGGTATGTACATATCCACTCCAACACATCTCTATTAGACTGTTTAGAGGAGGGTATGTAACAAAGTCACATAAATTTAGTATTTTTTCTTGAATCCTGGAGTTTTCAAAAAAACATATTATAAAATACACATGTATACCTATTCATTGTATTTAATTCTTACACAAAAAGATGCAAATGAAATTATGAGATTATTCATAAACATGTATTTAAGGTTTTGATAGATTTGTTGACATTCTGAGTGATATCCGATACTATAATATGGTCTCAGTTCATAGAACTATCATGATTCTGTAGATACAAAAGTCTTAAATGGTTAGATTCCTGAGTTATCGCCCACCAAATATGATATCATGGGCTCAATGTATCAGCTGTTTACTCTTTCAATCATACTAAAACTAATTGATGTTTTGTCAAAGAATTATATTGGTAACATGCTGGGTTTTTTTCCTAAATAATTAAATGCTAGAGGTGTTATTATTGAATTATTGTTTAAAACATAAGCATTTTATATTGTTTACAATATAAAGAAAGGAAAATATTTCTTTAATGGATTCTTTCAGAATATCATAGGAGAATTTGTCTGTTTTTTCATAGTTAATATTTTTGCCGTTTCACATAATTGCATATTGATATATGTTTATAATCTGTTATTACATATGTAACCTGTTTTAAAATGGAAGAAAATACTGTATTACAATATACTAAATAGAATATGATTTATCCAACTGTTTAGAACATTAATAAAATAAAATTTTCAGTAAATTCTTAAAATTCTAGGGACAGAAGGAACTTAAAGGACATAGGTTCCAATCTACAACTTATACTGGCATCACCTGAGCAATATAGTTTTAAAATTTAGTTATATATATGCATGTCTGAAAAAGATAGTTAACATAAAATTATGAGCATAAAAATATATCACATTTTTCTATCATAAAGTATAGCCTTATCTCTAAAATTAATATTTTTCTTAATTAAAAATAGCTATATTTCTCAATATCCAGAAATTTCACAAACTCTTCTACTGTTCTGAGGTAAAATTCAACTAATCAAGAGACTCAAAGTCATTTACAATGTGTAAATTTTACCCTTTTGTGATTCCTGTTAGGACTTACTTCTTTGCAAGTAGGGAAAAGAGCTGGTTTAAATTAAAAAAAAAAAAAATGTCATACAATGGCTTGCATAATGGCAAAGACTGGTTAACTGATTTAGAAACTCAACTAGTATCATCAGAACTATTTCTCATCCTGAGGTTTTACATTCCATTATTTTTGCCTCATTCTCAGGATCGAAGTGAAGTCTCCTTAACAACCTGATGAGGTTGGTTGGTTGTTTTTTTTTGTTTTGTTTTCTTGCCAAGTTCAAGCAAATCAGGAGAAAAAACACTCTCCTTGAGATAACCCTGTTAGGGTTGATTTGAGACAGCTGCTCATGCTCATTCAGAGGGGGCTAGAAGAATGTGATGTTATGAATGATCTAAATCTTAGAATATTTCCTGGATCATTTTAAGAACAGAATAAAGGTTCACCATTTGTATTATTAGCAAACGCTGGTTTCTGTGCTACTCCTGGGATAAAAAAAAAAAAAAAAAAGAAAGAAAAAGAAAAGAAATATGTGAAAGGGAGACCCCAGGGAAGCTGGGGTATTATTACTGAGGAAAGTGTCCTAGATGCAACCCAGCCTCAAATGTCCAGTGTCCACTACACCAATCCTTCATCCACATTGAATTTTCATTTTCTCTCACCAACATTGTTCTCATTTGCTCGTTATGGAGATATTTTTAAAAGTAAAGAAGACTCAAATTTTTTCCCATTTTTTACAAAATTAATTCAATTTATCTTTAATTTTTAACTACTGAGAGGTTCCATTGGATGCTACTACAACTAGGTTAACTTTGTTTTTCAATCTTTTCTCTTTCTTTCTGCTTCAATTTTGATGATTGCTATTGATTTGTCTTCAAGTTTAATGAACCTTAGAGTCCAATCTACTTTGAAGTCTACCCAGTGAAAACTTTTTATTTCTCAGACATTGTATTTTTCAGTTCTAGAAATTCCATTTGATTTTTATTAGCATGTCAATTTCTTTCTAAAATTCCCAATCTCTTTGCCCATTAGATTCATCCTTTTCTGAATTTGCTTTAAGATATTTATAATTGTTTTGAAGTACTCTTCTGCTCATTCAACTAACTGGTTTGTTTCATAATTTTCCTTCTCCTGATAGTGTTGTCTTTTTCTTGCTTCATTTAATTTCTTATGCTATTTCATATACTCTACTTATTGTGTATAAAGGACCATGAACATTGAAATTATATTTTTGTTTTATTATAACTTTCTATGAAAATTAATTCATATTATCTGACAGTAGATTTTATATATTGATTGTGTATGTAGCAAACTTGCTAAAATTTCTAAATGGTTACAAATATATATCTATAATGGAGGGTTATCAACATAGAAAATTACATAATCTTCAGTACTTTTCTCTATTTCTTAGATACTTTATTTTTTTACATTGCCCTGCCTCGTTCCAGGACTGTTTTGTAGAACATTGCAGGATTGTATTGTCTTACTATTGCATTGACACATAAATCATAGGTTTCTTTAAATGGAGTAGCAATAGCTAGAAAATATTTATACTCTTGATCTTAGAATTATTTCAATATTTCACCCCTAATATTGTGTCTGATGAGATGACTTTTGTTTTTGTTTGTTTTGCTGTTGTTCTTCTTGTAGCTGTTCCTAATAATTCTCTTTCTCTCTTTCTCTCTCTCTACAAGATTTGTATTTTATCAAAAGCTCTACAACATTTGCTGGGGTAATCCAATGAGTTTGTTTTGAAATGTATTATTACTGTCTACAATGTTAATCCATTTAAAAAAAAAAATAAAGAACCCTGTATTCCTGTTACAGATCACAGAAAGTCATTTACATAGCTGGATTTGGTTTTTGGTAATTTATTTTAGATTGTTGCATCAATGTTTGTGAATGAAAAAGATCTAAAGTTTTCTTCTCTAGTATGACTGTGTCTGGTTTGGCAATCAATATGTTCTGTTATAAAACAAAAGGAGAATGTCTCCTTATTTTTTAACTCTGGAATTGTTTCTGAAAAACTGAATATATCATATCCTAGTTAATTACATAGAACTTGGCCCTATGCTAACTGAGCTAACTTGTCATTTGTGGGAGTTTAATTATTGCTTTGATTTTCTATTAAAACTATGAAAATTAAGATTGTTTAGTCCAAGGTTAGTTTTAATAAATTGTATTTGCAAGAAATAATCCATTCATTCTAAAATTTCAAATGCATTGGCATTATTATTATATTTCTTTTCTTTTTTGTTTGATCCCTGAAATACCTCTACTTATATATCTTCTCATCTAATATTGCTTATTAATACTTTTTGATTCTGATTATATTTGTCCTTTTTTTTTTAACTTTAAAAGTCCTAAATGCCAATTTTTGGTTTTGTTGTCTCTTTATTTTGTAAGTTTTCTATTTCCTTAATTTCTAACTTTATCATTCCTTTACGTTTAAATTTTTAAGATTTATGACATACTTCTTTCTACTACTTCTTAAAGTGGTGGCTTGACTAATGTTGAGTTTTTATTCTTTTCCTATCTAAGCATATATACTTTCAAATATTCCTTTATAACTTGATTTATTTGTATTCCACAATTCTGATTTGTTGATTTCATATTTTTAAATCTTATTTTTTTTCCAGTTTGTATTATGGTGTGTTCTTTGCCTCTTTTTAATTTAAAAGTATCTTTTTCTAGTTACTTTTTTATTATTTGACTTGATTATACTGTAGTGCTTAAAAACGTAGTCTGTATAAACCAAGTGTTAATACTTTGGGCATAGATTTATGGTGTAATAAACAGTCTATATTTATAAATATTTTGTATGTTTTGAAAAGAATATGTATTCTCAGTGTTGGATGTAATTTTAGATACGTTTATAAAATTGAGTATGCAGCAATTTGCAGTTTGTACAGGTGAGAATGTCTTATAATCATCTTTAAAATTGGTCTGCTATATACATATATTAATAAAAGATATGTGATATAATGTCATGATGATGAATTTGTTCATCTGTCTTTGTAAGACTCTCAATTTTTGCTATCTGTGTTTTATGTTTAATTGCCTTACTTTGCTCATTTTCTTTGGTGATAAAATACCTTAGTTGTTTTTTTAATCTAAAAATAGTTTTCCTTCATTATTGAAAGATGGAGTATCTAAATGTTCGATCATTTTTATTTCCTCCTAAACATTTTAATGTATTATTTTAGTGTCTTTTAGATTTTCTTCATTATAGCTGAAAATCTTTTAGTTAAATTACTATTTCTTTTAGTTAAATTACTATTTCTTTAAAATGAGATTTGTCTTGGGGCTCCTGGTTGGCTCAGTGGGTTAGGCCTCTGCCTTCAGCTCAGGTCATGATCCCAGGGTCCTGGAATCGAGCCCCGCATCAGGCTCTCTGCTCCGCGAGAAGCCTGCTTCCTCCTCTCTCTGCCTGCCTCTCTGCTTACCTGTGATTTCTCTCTGTCAAATAAATAAATAAAATCTTAAAAAAAAAAAAAAGAAAAATAAATAAATAAATAAATAAAATGGGATTTGTCTTGGGGCTCCTGGTTGGCTCAGTGGGTTAGGCCTCTGCCTTCAGCTCAGGTCATGATCTCAGGGTCCTGGGATTGAGCCCCACATCAGGCTCTCTGCTCAGCGGGAAGCCTGCTTCCTCCTCTCTCTCTCTGCCTGCCTCTCTGCCTACTTGTGATCTCTGTCTGTCAAATAAATAAATAAATAAATAAATCTTTTTTAAAAAAATGGGATTTGTCTTTTTTCTTTGGCTAACTTAAAAATATATTTGTCTTTAGTGTTCTGCACTATTAGTACAAGGAGTTCATATGTGGATTTACAGCAAATGAGTTTTCATACATCTATTTCTTTGTCGTTGCTTTAGATTTTTGTATATGGCTCTTTTTTTCTTTTTTCTAGTATGTTTTGTTAGTTTTGTTTGAAAACTACTAATTTCTCTCAAACTTAATGTGATAAGCCTTCTAGATCTGGATTTGAAGGGTGAGTTCCTTTATGAACTGTTTTATAGGATTTATGAAATGTTTTCTCCTACTTTTTCTGGTGTGCAGGCAACCTGAATAATCTTCAAATATTTTCTCCTGCTTGATCTTTGTTTACTTGTAGCACAAAAGATGTATGCATTCAAACTCCAAGTACCAGTTAGAATTTGTAGTTTCAGATGTCAAAGGATAGATTTACCCTTCATTCTGTGTCAAAGTTGAAATAAATTTCTTTTAATTTCTTAAATGCTGGGGCTTATTTCTCATTTAATTTTGTGATATATATATATACCACTTTTGGGTTACAGCTTTATATGGGGATTCTACCCTAAATTCTTCACTTCAGACTGGTCTTTGACTTTATCTTCGTTTCTTGACATCCTATGAAGGTATCAATGTGAAACCTCTGGTAATCTGGGTTCATTACAAAATTTCAAATTGAAGGCAGACTTTGAAACTCACTAACCTCCCAAAGCCCTTGCTTTCACATGATTTTGAAGTTTTAAATATCACCTGTCTTTTGGCAGATCAGTAATTTTAGCATGTGAATTTTTTTTTTTTTTTTTTTTTTTTTTACTCTTTTAGTTCTTGGTTGGTAGTTCCCATTCTGTTTCCTCACAATGTGAGAAATACAACACAAAGGCTTGCTTTCTTTTCCTCACTGAGGGATTTTTACATTAAGTTTCCTAAGGGCCAATTCTGAGTTACTCTTTCATCAATAGTTAAAAAGTTATCTGAATGAATATCTTGAGAATGTTTATCTCCTTTTTCATTCTTTTACAACTTTCAAGTTTCAAGGGTTACTGAATATAGAGATTCTATTGGAGAGCTATAAAATTTGCTTTTTTACAAATTTTACTTGTTTGCATTTCAATCCATTCAGTGAATACACTGTCATTGAAATAAATGGTGCAAATAGGTAAGATTACTGAGAGCTTCTAAATTACTGGCTAGCTAAATTAGATGAATACATAAAGATGTAAGACAGACAGACAGACAGACACACACACACACACACACACACAGTCTAACAGTCAGCCATAAAAAAAGTATGAGATTTTGCCATTTGTGACAACATGGGTGGACCTAGAGGGTATTATGCTAAGTGAAATAAATCAGAGAAAGATAAGTACTGTATGACTTTACTTAGAAGTGGAATCCAAAAAAAAAAAAAAACCAAATGAATAAACAAATAAACAAAACATAGAAAGAGACCCATAAACATAGAGAACAAATCAATGCTTGCCAGAGAGGAAAGGAGTGAAGAAATAGACAAAATGGGTGAAGGGGAGTATAGGCTTCCAGTTATGGAATGCATAAATCAGAGGAATAAAAGGTTTAACTTGGAGAATAGAGTCAATAGTATTGTAATAGCATTATATGGTGACAGATGGCAGCTCCACTTGTGAGCATAGCACAACATATGCTGTAACATAGCATAACTTATTGAATCACTATGTCATACATTTGAATCTACTGTAATATTGTGGATCAATAAAACGCAAAATGTTTTAAAGTAGAGTAAAAGTAAATAAGTAAATTTCACTTGTTAATATTGGTGTGTAGTTTAATAAAAACAATTTGATATTTGTTTTAAACATCATGTCAACTTCTGAATGCATATAGTTGACCTGGCTTTTTTGGTTTTGGTAGTTATTCTTCACCTTCCCAGAGCCACATCTCATCTATTCTAAGTGCTACACCCTCAGCAAGTTATAAGTTAAGTTTTTATACACATGTGTTGCTGATTTTTTTTTCATTTAATGCTAAGAGGTTCATGAGCATTGATAGGTTTTAACTAGATCTATTTTTCTGTTAAAGTTTTAGTTTAAATTAAGCTAGGATACAAAATATGCCAAAAAATTCATCACATTTTCTAATGAGAAATAGAAAAAATGGATAGCAATATAAGCTCCAGTTCCATTTAGTAGTTGAAGAGAGAACTTTTAGAAATATCAGTTTTCCAGGAGGTTGGCTGGGAAAATGGTGGAGTAGAAGAATCTTAAATTCACCTCATCCCATGGATGCAACTAGATAACACTCACATCAGTATAAATATCTCAGAAAATGACCCAAAGACTGATAGAACAAACTCCACACTAAATAAAAGTAGAGAAGAGGCCACATTGAGGAAGGTAGGAAGGGCAAAGATGCAGTCTGGGAGCAAAACAGACCATGGCTGTGCACAGTGGAGGAGGAGCAGGTGATGCAGAGAAGGGAAAAAGGCAGACTTTCACACTAGGGAGTGAAGGAGCAGGAGGCTGGCTGAGGACAAAGCAAAAGCTGGCACCTTGCACCCCCCCCCTTCACCGCTCCCCTCCATATGTGTAGCATTCCTCAGGCACCCCTGACTGCCATAAAACGATAAATAGTTAACTTGCAGAGATCACAGTCCTGCAAGGTAGGAGTCTCCCTTGGTTTGCAAATGTCCTTGAGATTTACAACCTTATCAATAGCCCTAATGTCACCCTCCCCTCCATGAAAAACCGAAGGAGGCGGAGGTAGAAGGAAAAGTAAATAAAGTTAAATTTCTTCTAAACCTAAATCTCATTAACAAGGAGGCTTGATAGCAGGAATGTAACATTCCACCAGGAGACTCCAATTGTCTTTACTTGATAGTAACCAGGCCTTCAATATCCTGATAGTGCTTTTTTCGCATGCGTGGGCTAACCGGTCAGTTCTGCTTCTGTAAGATCGCTTTGTCTGCTTTCGCAGGCGGGTCCCCTGACCCAATCCACTGACACCAAGTATGCCTGTTCAAACTATCAATCAATCAGCTCAGCCCCACCCGAAACTTGTTTGTATCTGTCTATAAAAATCCTGCACCGACCCAGCTCCGGACCTCTCGGCGTTATCGGCAACGAGCGGCGCAGAGGTCCAGGTTCGAACCTGCAATAAACGACCCTTGCTGATTGGCTTTGACTCACGTCTCTGGTGGTCTTTTAAGGTGGGGGTAATATTCAATTGGCATTTCAGGAGCCCATGAACAGGGAGAATGAATCCCCATGGCGTTTGCCCTTGAATGTGAGAGAGGTAAAAATTTGTGAGTTCTTATAACCAGTGGGACTTAACACCTAGTATTTTAAAAATTGGTGGCAAAAACTGCAGGCCAAAAGGGAATGGCATGATATCTTCAAAATGCTGAATGTGAAAAATCTACAGCCAACAATACTCTATCCAGAAGATTCTCATTCAGAATAGAAAGAGAGATAAAGAGTTTCTCAGACAACAAAAACAAGAGGAGGATATGACCAACAAACCAACCATGAAAGAAATATTAGAGGGATCAGGGCACCTGGGTGGCTCAGTGGATTAAGCCTCTCCCTTCAGCTCAGGTCATGATCTCAGGATCCTGGGATAGAACCCTGCATCAGGCTCCCTGCTCAGCAGGAAGCCTGCTTTCCCCTCATTCTTTGCCTGCCTCTCTGCCTACTTGTGATCTCTTTCTCTGTCAAATAAGTAAATAAAATCTTTAAAAAAAAAAAGAAATATTAGAGGGATCTCTTCAAGTGGAAAGGAAAGACTATTAGTGAGAGTATGAAAAGTAAAACAAACAAACAAAAAAACCTACAAAAGCAGTAAAAATGAGTATTTCTGTGAAAATCAGTCAAGGTATTCATAAAACCAAAGATGCAAAATATAATGTCATATACCTAAAACATGGTGGGGGGAGTAAAGAATAGGTTTAAACTTAAGAAATCATCAACTTAAAATAGACTATATGCAGAAGGTGTTATATACAAATGTAATGATAACCACAAATCAAAAACCAGCGAAAGATATACAAAGAATAAAGATACAGGAATCTAATTATAACACCAAAAAAACCAAGAAACCATGTAAGAGAGCAGGAGAAGAAAGCATCAGAGAAAATCTATGGAAACAACCACAAAACAAGTAACACAATGACAATATATATCTATCAATAATTGCTTTGAATATAAATGGACTAAACGCTTCAATCAACAGACATAAAATGACAGAGTGCATAAAAAACAAGACCCATCTGGAAAACAGTATGGAGTCTCCTCAAAAAAAATTAAAATTAGAACTACCCTACAATCCAGTAATTGCACTACTGGGTATTTATCCAAAGAATACAATACACTAATTCAACAGGATACATGCACCCTTATTTTTATTGTAGCATTATTTACAACAGCCAAACTATGGAAGCAGCCCAAGTGTCCATAAATAGGTGAAAAGATAAAGAAGATGTATATGTATGTGTGTAAATGTGTATGTATATATATATATATATATATATATATATATATATATAGCATGAGATATACATATATCTCATGTAATATTATTCAATGATACAAAAGGAGTAAATCTTGGCATTTGGAACAACATGGATATAGCTAGAAAGTATAATGCTAAGCTGAAAAAGTCAGTAGGAGAAAGATAATACCATATGATCTTACTCAAATGTGGAATTTAAGAAACTAAACAAACATGCAAAAGAAAAGAGAGCAAGAGAGAGAAATAAAGAAAAAAACCTCAACTATAGAGAATAAACTGGTCGTTACTGGAGAGGAGGTGAGTGGTAAGAGATGGGGATCTAGAGTACACTAAATAAATAAATAAACATGAAACACCAGTTTTTCTTTCCTCTTCTTAAATGAAGCAGTTTCATTGTATCCAATGTTGCTAGAAAACAGCCTTCATAAATTACAGACATCATAGAAGCCTCAAGCATTACTGTTTTATACAGAATGCCAAGGCTTGGAGGAATATCCTGCCATGTCCACACATCTCCACATGTCCTACATAATCAGTTTCTGACAAATATAAAGTGGAAGCTTTTCTCCCAAATATGATCATAGACTCCATATCTAGTGATTTAAACATGTCCATGGGACAAATATTACAGTAAATGCTGTTTTTCTAAATGGGCTTTTTAATTGTCCAAATGGATAAGCTATTCACTAAGATCACATTTATGAAGGGTGAATACTAGCCCTATCTAATTTTCATTAAAGAGGTCAGTTTTATTACAATCAGCAAGACTCATCAAAAAACATGACACTTCGTCCATGTTATCAAAGCAGCACTGAAGTTTTCTAACCAGTT
Source organism: Mustela erminea (assembly GCF_009829155.1). Taxonomy (NCBI): domain Eukaryota; kingdom Metazoa; phylum Chordata; class Mammalia; order Carnivora; family Mustelidae; genus Mustela; species Mustela erminea. Next base: position 48,993,548 of record NC_045623.1, on the reverse strand, counting down.
TGGTATTTACAGAATTAATTTTATATTTTTAATTAGGAAATCTTTATTTTCATTTTCATTAAAACAAGTAGAGCCTTAACAAAAATCCCTTTGCCGTGCTTTTTCCTTTTTTTCACATAGCACTTACTAGTTCTACTTTTAATGTAAAGAAATGCAGGGTTGATATCTGCAAACAGAACAGTAACTAAAGCATGGATTAAAGGCATTTCACACTTTGCATCATTATTTGCAGGAGGACATGCTGAATGATGCCTTGCCATATGTTAAATAGTAGAACTGTTAATTAAATGCAAACAGTAAATGCATATTATCATATACCTCTACAAGGTCCAGATTTTAATTCATTTAGCTTAAGTGATTAAGACTGTTTGTGCAATCTGAGCAACAGATAATGGCAGAATATGACAATATTCTTAAAAAATAATTTTTTAATTTCAGAAATACTGCACATCAATGCTGAGTTGCTTGAACTGTCTCTCAGTACATATGTATGTTTAAATCAAGGCTGAGTTACTGCCAAACCAGCACTGACCTCTCAATAGGGGTGACATTAAAAATTTTTTGCAGTTTGTGCTTTTGAACAAACTATTATATAACTTCCAGAAGCTCCCATCCAATGCATACATTCATAGTTCTTTGTTCATCTTCTTTTGTGTCAGTGACTTTTAGATGTGAATATATATATATATATATATATATATATATATATATATATAGCTTCATGCTTTGCTCTTTTAACACTTGCAGATTGTAATATATTTTTTTCATGACACCTACTAACACAGAAAGATGATTTTATTATGACACATGAGAAACAAAAAGAGAATGAGTGTGAGAATAGGACATTGGATATCTTGAGGGTAAAATACCTATATTGTTGCATTTTTACAACAAAAACACTCTCTCAAGAGGAATGAATATTATTTTTAAATAGAAATTGTGTTCTATTTCTTTTCCCCAAGGTTTGATGATTTCCTACATACTATGTAATACAATCTTACAAGGCAAAAGCAGAGACTTGTAAACTGCATTCCTTCTTGAATAATATAGTACTTAGTTGCTTGTATTTTAAATGTCAGTAAGGACTGATTTATTAAAATGCATGCAGGTAAATGTGTTTATTCTTTCATCATAAATTGCACAGTTGCTTAATTTTATTTACTTCTGAAAAATATCTGTAATATCACTGCAGATAGGGCAAGCAAGGATTCAAATGCATACATTTTACAGATCTCTCAAACAAACAAAAGGTGTGTATCCATGACAACCAAGCCAGTAAGATCCATCAGTATGTGAATAAGGTACTCTTTAGCATTATGTAGATTTTCTTCTTAAAAACTGACATATAGTTACTGAGATAGAATTTATAAATGTGTAAATGTAAGTGCACTATGTATTGCTGAATTTGTGTATGACTTATTTGACCAAAAGCACTAGAAACGTTCAACCTCGCGAATGACACCGGCTAGAATCAATTTAAAAAAAATTTTTTTTGCTTTGATTTTCTTTTGAGAAGGGGCTTTGGGGATTTTATTTTATTTATTTTGATTTTTTAGGGTTTTGATGGAAGATGAGGAGGTAGGAGGAGACAAATCCTTTTAATAGATTGTCCAAAAAAATGTAATCATTAAGTTCTTACACTCTTGCTTCTAAGGAGTGGAAAAATGGGGAGATGAATTTGGATTGTACTAATACTTCAAAAATAAGATAAAGTTTTCTGTTTGGTCACTAGTAATACATGTTCCCTATTTAGCTGGTGTAGTCTGCTTCTAGCTAATTCTATGCTAAGTTTCAGTTCTAAGTAAAGCCCACTTTTTTCTCTCTTTTTATCTTTAAAAGAAATCCATTTTATTTTTTAGGAAACTTATTTTTGTTTGCATATGTTTTTATAAGAGTCTAACATATTTAATTATTATAAAGTGCTTGTAGTTTATGTTACTTCAGTCATCCAAGAATTTAGAGCAATTTTGGTGTATAGAGACCAGAAAATAATTATAAAAGAATAATATCAGAAGAGGCCAAACTGCTTTAAAATATCCCAATCTCATCATTTATGTAAAATTATCTACTATATTTGGGTCCCCAAAGTTAAAGTGATGTGAAAGGCTCTGCCTTTCCTATTATACTTACATAGATAAGGTTTCATCATAGAACTCAAGGCCATGCATTTACTTACCTCAAACTTCTATTCCATTTTCAGCTTCCCTACTCCTATACTTATAGCTCACATTCCAGCTAAACTGGAATCATAATTTATGAATTTATCTCCCATGTCCAATGCAGTGATTGGCACATAATTAGTGGTTAAACAACAACAACAACAACAACAAATGAAGAATTTACATATTTGAAGAAGAAAATCTTGGGGCAGCAGAATCCAATTTGTTTTGTTTTTGTTTTCTTTTCTTTCCTTTTTTTTTTTTAAATGAAAAAATGTTTCCATACTATTGATTTGAAGTTTTCATGTAGGAGCTTCCACTTGACCTTAGGATAATGGCACAACTAAAGCAAATATAAAATCATCTCCGAAAAGACAAAGTTTGTCATTAAATGCTGAGACACTGAATACAGGCCTGGGACTTGGTAACATACAACACTGACTATAAGAAATGAAATAAAAATGTGAGGGACTAAGCAGCATTCTCAGAGAGGCATCGGTTTTGATATAGATAGACATAGAAAGAAGGTGGCACTTTTTCAGCTCATGAAAATCCACTCAACAAAATCAACTATGAAGGAAAGATAACTGTAACATAGCTTCCTTACAAAATTGAATGTAATTTTTAAAATTATAGATATAAGGGAAAAGAACTTGAATTAGATATTCCAAACATAAGTCCATAAATGGAAAAAAATAGAGATAAGTGAAATGTGATTTTCTCAAACTCAGGTGAACAATTAAAAAAATAAAAAACAAAACAAAACAAACAAACAAACAAAAAAAAACCAAAAAAACCTACCACCTATCTCAGTACTAAAGAAAAAATACAAGATGTACAAACCAGAATATATTTGAGTAAAAATTTACTAAAGGTCATTGAAGAAAGGATAGTAAACATCCAAGAGAGGGAAAAAAAAAAATGAAATAAAGGAATAAGTTGAAAGAATTAGCAAATAATTGAACAGGAAACCAAGCAAAGAAGAGCAAACAGACATATAATTGGACCAGTAAAGCAGAAAGAGAAAACAAACAAGAGAAACCAGAAATAACGTTTAAACTACAATTTTAAAAGATTTCTCAAAAATAAGATAAAAATAAAAGCTACATATTTAAAGGATTCATCATGTATCTGAGATAATTGGCCCAGAATAATCAACTGTAAGACATATTTTATGGTAAAGTTAGCCTTTTAAGGACTGAGAAAAAATTCTTCAGAGTCCCTAACAGGAAACGATAAAAAAATTATAATAATATATAAGACTAGAATAACAATTTTCAAAACCAAAAATTCAAAAAATTATAATGAAACCAGCATTTTCAAGAAATTCACAGAAATAAAAGTGTAAGATAAGCACTGTATATATCTACTGCACTTTAAGACTATAAAAAAAAAACTGTTTAAATCTGCAAAAATTCAAGACATATGAAACTGCAGAATCTTTCCAGAAAAGTCTATTAGAGAATGATCTTCATCCAACTAAGCAATGTATGAAAGAGTCTTCAGCAAAATAATTGTGGGTGAACATTTAATATATTTACCTATATATTAATTACAAATTAATACAATGTTTGGAACAGAGCTAGTAGAATAATATGTAAATAGAAGGTAAAATAGAATAAATGAAAATTTTAAAAAGGAGAGAAAAGGGCAAAGTATAATCAGTTCATTGATTGATGTTTTAGAAATAGATAAGAATTTTAAAAAAAGAAATAGGTAAGAATCAAAGAATATCATTTTAAAGTGACACAAAATCAGACAGTAAAATGTTAAGATGAAAAAGAGGTTAAAGGCACCAAGATGATATAAATAAAAAAGCAACCAAGGCAGAAAAATGCAAGGTCTTTAATACCAAAGGATATTTAAAATCTCTGTGAACGGAGAAGAAATGATCTTTTGATAAGATATTATGAGGGGGGAAACAAAGTACAGAAAAATAACATATATGCATACACACACATACATTAACTTTTCCAAGTAAAAGAAAAAGCAGAAAATCTGTCTGTCCATGGGTCTGTTTAATTTTTCAAAGAGAAACACAGGAAGGATACCTTGAAGATAATCAAACCTGTTTGTTTACAGAGGGAGTGGGGGAGGGTAGGGAAATTAGATGAAAGGAGTAGAAAAAAGTTAAATTTTTCTGCTTTTCTGAATTTATATCTTTTTGTATAGATTTAACTCTGAAATTATGTTAATGGCATCCATATTTGAAATATAGAACTAAATTTTAAAATATGGAAGAATATTGCAAGATGGAATAGAAACATGAATAAAATTATATTTCAAATGAATAACATAACCACATTAAGAGAAAACAATATAATACTAATTTATATAACTTTATTTTAAGATTTTATTTATTTATTTGACAGGCAGAGATCACAAGTAGGCAGAGAGGCAGGCAGAGAGAGAGAGGAGGAAGGAGGCTCCCCGCTGAGCAGAAAGCCTGATGCAGGGCTTGATTCCAGGATCCTGAGATCATGACCTGAGCCAAAGGCAGAGGCTTAATCCACTGAGCCACACAGGTGCCCCATAATAAAGAACTCAACTGTCTTGTTGCATTTCTCTTTGGCTACTTTCAAGATTTTGCTTTGTAGTTTTTAGAAATTTAGGTACATTGGTATGCATTTTTTTTTCTAAGATTCTATTTATTTATTTGACACAGAAAGAGAGATCACAGTAGGCAGAGTGGCAGGAAGAGAGGCAGGCAGAGAGGGGGAAGAAGGCTCCCTGCTGAGCACGGAGCCCAGTGCAGGGCTTGATCCCAGGACCTGGGATCGTGACCTGAGCCGAAGGCAGAGGCTTTAACCCACTGAGCCACCCAGATGCCCCTGATTTATGTAACCTTTGAAGAGAAATGTTGACTTCTTATCTTCAGTCTAAAGACAATGCTAAAAACAACCAACTTTACTAAAAGGCAAGGGTTTTTATAGTGTTGTTGGTATAGCAATTCTGAAACTATGTCAAGTACAGTGTAAGATTATAAAAAGAAATATATTCCTTGACATTGTTAGAAGCCAGGTTCTCATTATGAAAAAGAAGAGATACAAGATGAAATAGTAAGTCAGAAAAGAAATTTGTTGATGGTTATAGAGACAGAAATTACTAGTAGAAAGACATGAATTCAAAATATTGAGTTTTGGGGGCCCCTGGGTGGTTTAGCTGGTTAAACAACTGACTCCTGGTTTTGGCTCAGGTTAGGATCTTAGGGTGTGATATTGAGTTCCAAGTTGGATTCTGCACTCAGTGTGGAGTTTATTTGAGACACCTCCCCACCTCCTTCTCTCTCCCTCTCTTCTCCTTTCCCTACTCATGCCTCACTCTCTCTCCCTTTCTCTGTCATTCTCTCCCATGCAAAAAGATAAATAAATAAATAAATAAATAAATAAATAAATAAAATCTTTAATTTTTTTTTATTTTTAAATTTCTTTTCAGTGTTCCAGAATTCATTGTTTATGCACCACACTCAGTGCTCCATGCAATATGTGCCCTCCATAATATCCACTACTAGGCTCACCCAACCTCCCACCCCGCCGCCAAAACTCTCAGATTGTTTTTCAGAGTCCACAGTCTCTCATGGTTCATCTTCCCCTCCAATTTCCCCCAACTCCCTTCTCCTTTCCATCTCCCCATGTCCTCCATGTTATTTCTTATGCTCCACAAATAAGTGAAACCATATGATAATTGATTCTATCTGCTTGACTTATTTCACTTAGCATAATCTCCTCCAGTCCTGTCCATGTTGCTACAAAAGTTGGGTATTCATCCTTTCTGATGGAGGCATAATACTCCATAGTGTATATGGACCACATCTTCCTTATCCATTCGTCTGTGGAAGGACATCTTTGTTCTTTCCACAGTTTGGTGACTGTGGCCATTGTTGCTATGAACATAGGGATAGAGATGGCCCTTCTTTTCACTACATCTGTATCTTTGGGGTAATTACTCAGTAGTGCAATTGCAGGGTCATAGGGAAGCTCTATTTTTAATTTCTTAAGGAATCTCCACACTGTTTTCCAAAGTGGCTGCAGCAACTTGCATTCCCACCAACAGTGTAAGAGGGTTCTCCTTTCTCCACATCCTCTTCAACACGTGTTGTTTCCTGTATTCTAATTTTGGCCATTCTAACTGGTATAAGGTGGTATCTCAATGTGGTTTTGATTTGAATCTCCCTGAGGGATAGTGATGATGAAAATTTTTTCATGTGTCTGATAGCCATTTTTATGTCTTCATTGGAAAGTGTCTGTCCATGTCTTCTGCCCTTTTTGCTTTACATGATCATCTGTTTTGTGTGTGTTGATTTTGAGAAGTTCTTTATAGATCTTGGATATCAGCCCTTTGTCTGTATTGTCATTTATGGGAGAATATCTTCTCCCATTCCATGGGTTGCCTCTTTGTTTTGTTGACTGTTTCCTTTGCTGTGCAGATTTTGATCTTGATGAAGTCCCAAAAATTCATCTTTGCTTTTGTGTCCTTTGCCTTTTGAGACATATCTTGAAAGAAGTTGCTATGGCCGATGTTGAAGAGGTTAGTGCCTATGTTCTCCTCTAGCATTCTGATGGATTCCTGCCTCACGTTGAGGTCTTTTATCCATTTCGAGTTTATCTTTGTGTATGGTGTAAGAGAATGGTCGAGTTTCATTCTTTTACAAGTAGCTGTCCAATTTTCCCAGCACCGTTTATTGAAGAGATTTTTCCCACTGTATATTTTTCTCTGCTTTGTTGAAGATTATTTGACCATAGAGTTGAGGGTCCATATCTGGCCCTCTACTCTGTTCCACTGGTCTATGTGTCTGTTTTTGTGCCAGTACCATGCTGTCTTGGTGACCACAGCTTTGTAGTGAAGCTTGAAATCAGGCAACGTGATGCCCCCAGTTTTGTTTTAATAAACAATATCTTTAAAAAAAAAAAAAGTAAATACTGAGTTCTGTCCTTTAAAAGGTCTAGAAGCAATAAAACTATATGGAGATAAGACAAAGATTTTTTCTGCAATGGAATTTTTACCAATAAATGTGAAACAAATGTTAGAGTTAGAACATCACCATTTTTCAAACTTCAAAATTGTATCTGTTTTAGGCAAAAATCACAAGAAATTCCAAATACAGACTGAAAGATTTATCAGGGACAACATTTACATAATCACAAAGTATATTCCACAAATTACTTCTTAATTACAAAAGAAAAAGAGTAAATTTACAGTGAAGGTATCTAATGGATAGTACCTTAGCTCTCTACATCTTATTAATAAGTCCCATCTGTTTTATCTCTGCAGATGATTTGGCACTACAAAGATCATTAGCTACTTCAGCAAATGCAGTACTATGGAATAATACTGTTAATAATCAGTTATATCAGTATTCAGTGGTTTGAAGAATGAAGGAAATATCAAAAATTGGAAGAAGTCAGTGAAGACTCGTCAGAAGAAATTTGTCTGTGAAGAGGAGAGAGCTGGGAAAGGACAGAGAATTTAAGAAAGAATTATTTCTTAAACACAATATAAATTTAACACATTTATATACTAAAGAGAAATAACCACTGGTGTGGCAGTAAAGTAGCTCTTAAAGGATTAAGATCCTAATCTTTACCTTTTGCTGATTTTGGCAGTATAAGTATATAAGTATGTAAGTATAAGTATTCCCACTATGGATGTTTCCAAAGTCCCAACAGTTTAACAACTTCTTAAAATCCTTGACTATTTGGGGTACCCATGTGGCTCAGTCAATTAAGTGTCTGCCTTCACTCAGGTCATGATCCCAGAGTCCTGGGATTGAGTGTCCCATCATGCCCCCTGCTTAGTGGAGACCCTGATTCTCCCTCTCCCTCTGCTGCTCTCCCTGTTGTGCTCTCTCTCTCTCTCACTGTCTCTGTCAAATAAATTAATGAATAAAATCTTTTTTTTAAGTATCACAATACTATTAACCATAATTACTATTCTATATGTTACATACTCATGATTTATTTATTTTATAACAGGAAGTTAGAACCTTTTGACTCATTTTACCCATTGCATCAACTTCCCCACTTTTGCCTCTGGAAATGACCAATTTCATCTCTGAATGTAGTAGCTTATTTTGTTTTTTTGCTTCCACATATAAGTGAGATCACATGGTATTTGTCTTTCTCTTTCTGACCTATTTCAGTTAGCAAAGTGCTCTGAAGTTCCAACCACATTGTCATTTGTCATAAATGGTAAGAATTTGTTTTTTATGTTTGAATAATAATATTTCATTATGATATATATAGTATATATCATATATATATGACATATTTTCTTTATCAATTCCTCCATTGATAAACACTTAGGTTGTTCCATATCTTGGCCATTGTAAATAATACTGTAATAAACATGGGTTTATATATGTTTGTTCAAATTAGTGTTTTCATTTTCTTTGGACAAACACCCAGAAGTTGGACTGCTGGATCATATGGTAGTTATATTTTTAACTTTTTGAGGAACTTACATAATGCTTCCCATAGTAACTGAACTGATTTACATTGGTACCAATAGTGTACAAGAGTTCCCTTGTCTCCACATCCCAAGCAACACATAGCATTTGTCTTTTTGATGAAAACCATTTTAACAAGCATGAGGTGGTATCTTATTAAGATTTTAATTTGAAAAATTTCTCTGATGATTACCCATGTTGAGCACATTTTCATGTATGTGTTAACTATCTGTATGTGTTGACCATCTGTATGTCTTTGGAAAAATGTCTTTTTAAACCTTATGCACATTTTTTAGCATATTTTCTTTGCTACTGAGTTGTATTAATTCCTTACATATTTTGGATATTAACTTCTTCTCAGATATATGATTAGCAAATATTTTTTCGCATTCAGTGGTTTTTTTTTTTTCATTCTGTTCATGGGTTCAGATTTCTGTGAAGAAATATTTTAGTTTAATATAGTCTCACTTGTTTATTTTTGGTTTTGTTGCATTTGCTTTTGGTGTCCAATACAAAAAATCATTACCAAGATCAATGTCAAGGAACTTACCTTTTATGTTTTCTTTTAGACATGATCTCAGGTCTTACATTGAAGTCGTTAGTCCATTTTTAGTTAATTTTTTTTAGGGTCTAATTTCATTCTTTTGAATGTGGCTGTGTAATTTTCCCAACACCTTTTGTTAAGGATACTTTTCTTCTTCCCTTTGTATATTCTTGGGTCCTTTGTGATAAATTAATTGACCATACAAATGTTGGTTTGTTTCTGTGCTCTGTATTCTGGTCCATTGATTTATGTGTCTGTTTTTCATACCAATACCATACTGTTTGGATTACTATAGCTTTGTAATATATTATGAAAACAGAAAGTATGATATCTTTAGCTTTATTTTTCTTTCTCAGGATGGCTATTCATAGTCTTCTGTGGTTCCATACAAATTTGGGATCATTTGTCCTATTTATTTGAAAAATGTCTTTAGGAGTGCCTGGGTGGCTCAGTGGGTTAAAGCCTCTGCCTTCAGCACAGGTCATGATCCCAGGGTCCTGGGATCGAGCCCCACATCAGGCGCTCTGCTCAGCAGGGAGCCTGCTCCCCCCCCACCTGTCTCTCTGCCTACTTGTGAATTCTGTCTGTTAAATAAATAAATAAAATCTTTTAAAAAATAAAAAAATAAATGCCTTTAGAATTTACATAAAGATTATTTTGAATCTGTAGATCACTTTGGGTAATACGGGTATTTTAACAACACAAACTCAATCCATGTGCGTGGAATATTTTTCTGTTTAATATTGTCTTAAATTTCTTTCATCAGTGTATTACGGTTGGTTCTCAGTCTACAGGTCTTTCACCACCTTGGTCAAGCTCACATCTAGGTGTTTTTGTTTGTTTGTTTGTTTTGTTTCTTTTTTTTTTTTTAATTAATTTTTTATTTTTTATAAACATATATTTTTATCCCCAGGGGTACAGGTCTGTGAATCACCAGGTTTACACACTTCACAGCACTCACCAAAGCACATACCCTCCCCAATGTCCATAATCCCACCCCCTTCTCCCAAACCCCCTCCCCCCAGCAACCCTCAGTTTGTTTTGTGAGATTAAGAGTCACTTATGGTTTGTCTCCCTCCCAATCCCATCTTGTTTCATTTATTCTTCTCCTACCCACTTAAGCCCCCATGTTGCATCACCACTTCCTCATATCAGGGAGATCATATGATAGTTGTCTTTCTCTGCTTGACTTATTTCGCTAAGCATGATACGCTCTAGTTCCATCCATGTTGTTGCAAATGGCAAGATTTCATTTCTTTTGATGGCTGCGTAGTATTCCATTGTGTTGTTTCTTATGTAATTGTAAATGGTCTTGTTTTCTTAACTTCTCTTTATGATAGTTCATTTTTAGTGTATAGAAACACAACTAATTTTTGTAGATTGAGTTTGTATCTTGCAATTTTACTGAAATCATTTATTTAGTCCTAATAGTTTTTGGTACAGTCCTTAGGTGTTTTCATGTCATCTGCAAACAGAGTTTTACTTTTTCCTTTCCAGTTTGGATACCCTTTGTTTCTATTTCTTGCCAAATTTTTCTGGCTACGACCACCAGTATTATTATGTTAAATGAAAGTGACAGAAGTGGGCATCTTTGTCTTATTCCTGATTTTTAAAAAAAGCTTTCAACTTTTCACTGTTGAGTATATTATCAGTAGGCTTATCTTATATGGCTTTTATTATGTTGAGTTATGTTCTCTCTTACCTAGTTTGTTGAGAGCTTTATCATGAATGAATGCTGGATTTTGTCAAATACTTTTTCTCCATCTACTTATATGATTCTATCATTTTTATCCTTCATTTTCTTAATGTGTTCCTCTCTTTAATTTTTATGGGGAAAATTATAGATTCATAAAACTCTTTAAAATTATTACAGAGAGGTTCATTCATTCAGTTTCCTTCATAGTTACATTTTATGCAACTATAATAAATACTAAAACTGGGAAATTGACCTTGATACAATGTGTACATGTATATAATGCATACAAATATACCATATCATTTTTATCATGAGTATAGATTCATATACCAATCACTGAAATAAAAATTGAGAAATATCCTTATCACCAAGGAAATTTCTTTTATGTTACTACTTTATATTCAAACTCACACTCTGCCCTGCAACATTCTTAACACTTGACAATTGTCAATCTGTTTTATGTGTCCATAATTTGTCATTTTGAGAATGTTGTAAAAAATCAGTATATAAGCTTTGAGATTCCTTTCATTTAGCATAATACCCTTGAGGGTGTTGTATTTGAGGTGAGTTTCTTGTAGAGAGTGTGGATAGCTAGATCACTGAGTATTTTTATCCACTCTGCCACTCTGTTTTTTAATTGGTGCATTTAGGCCACTTATACTTAATATAATATAACTGATGTTCGAACTTAATTCAGCCATTTATGGGTGGTTGTCCCATTTTTTTATCTCTCATTTTTGTTCTCCCTATCTTCCTGTTGATTTAAACATATTTTAGAATTTCATTTTTACTTAGTATGGTGTTTTTGCATGTATTTTCTTGCACACATTATTTAATGGTTGTTCTAGATGTCATATTGTATATACATACCTTATCACAGTTTAGTGGTGTCAACATTTTACCAATTCAAGTGTGGAAATACTACCTCCCATCATATCTCCCCCTCTTTTACCATCTCCCATTTATAATTTATTGTCATAATTTCTCTACATACCTGGATAACACATCCAAGAGTGTTATAATTTGTTTCAATTTCCAAGTATCATATAGTAAAGTCAAGCAGAGAACAGCATTCTACTATATTTATCCATATGTTTGCTCTTGGCATTGTTCTTCCTTCCTGATATGACAAGATTTCTTCTTTTACTATTTCTTTTCTGTTTAAAGAAATTACTTTGGCCATTCTTTAGGTTAGGTTTCTGGGAAACAAATTCTCTTATTTTTCCTTAATCTGAGAATGTATTAATTCCCTCTTCTTTACTGGATAATATTTTAGCAGATACAGAATTCTGGTTTGATGGCTCCTTTCTTTTAACGCTTCAAAGATATTGTGTCCTTTCTTCTGAACTTTGTGGTTTCTGATGAGAACTCAACTGTTTTGTTGCATTTCTCTTTGGCTACTTTCAAGATTTTGCTTTGTAGTTTTTAGAAATTTAGTTAAGTACATTGATATGTATTTCTTTTTTTTTTAAGACTTTATTTATTTATTTGACACAGAGAAAGAGAGATCACAAGTAGGCAGAGAGGCAGGCAGAGAGAGAGGGGGAAGCAGGCTCCCCACTGAGCAGGGAGCCTGATGTGGGGCTTGATCCCAGGACCCTGAGATCATAACCAGAGCTGAAGGCAGAGGCTTAACCCACTGAGCCACCCAGGCACCCCAGTATGTATTTCTTTATGTTTTTTCTCTTTAGGGTTCAATCAGATTCTTGGATCTGTAGGTTATATTTTTTGGCAGACCAGGGAAATTTTCTACTATTATTTCTTTAATTTTGTTTTTGTTTTTGTTTTTTTGTTTTTTGTTTTGTTTTTGCAACACCTACCCCCAGCCTTCAACAATACCTACCCCTCTCCATCTTCTTCTAGACTTTGATGACAATAGTATTAAATTATTTGCTATACACCCAGATACTTCAAAATTGGGTTATTTCTTTGTTTCTTTCCTCTGTTTCATTCAAAGAGGTTATAATCTCAGTGTTAGCATCTGTTGATTGTCTCTTCTCATTCAAGTTGATATTTTCATGGTTTTGGTATAACAAATGATTTTTTATTGAAATTTTTAAAATTGGGGTATTATTTTATGAGGCTCTGGATCTTATTTCAATCTTCTCTTTTAGTAGGACTTCTCTGACAAACCTAACAGGGAATCATTACTGCCTCATTACTACAAGAGGACCATGTCTCCAATTTGGCTTCCTTTGACACTGTGGTCAGAGAAGTCTCCATACCACTGGCTGGTGGTGACAGTCCTGATTTTCCACTGGGCTTCCTCTGACATCAACCTCTTAGGGAAAGGAAAGAGTATATTATTACTGCCAAATGGTAGTGGATATTCAGGCTTCCCAAGTGGTGTCCATGGATACCATATAAGGTGATGGCCTTTCTATCACTTGATATGCATAAAATTTTGATTCTTCACTCAACCTTCTTTGCTGATTGGGGTTTGAGGTACTACCTTAGAGTCTATTAAGGATAGAAGTCTAGGCTCTCCATTCAACCTTTGCTGAGGTGACTGTGAATGTGGCCAGAGTCTTCTCTGGATTATTCAGCTGTAACAGAATGGTTATTTTCTAAAAAATTTCCCATCTTGCTGGGTAACCCCTTTATTGGTCCTTTGGTTAGCACAGTAGGTTTTTCTTATGGCTTTTACTATCTGAGCTCTTTGGTATCTCCAGATTGCCTGTTTTTCTGGCAGAAAGCATATGTGAGATAAAAAGAAAATTCTGGGAACTCATCAACATTTTTTTCTTCTGTCCTTAGGTCCCTAGCCAGTTTTCCTTATCTCCATCTTTCTGACTCTTATGTTTATTTTATACATGATATCCAGAGCTTTTAGCCATGTTTAGCAAGAGAAATAGGGAAAAGTAATCTACTTTATCTTTTCAAAACCCTGGAGTCCATGTTTTTAACCCTCATTTTATCCTACCTCTAAGTGAAATTGTGTACTTATAATTTTTGCTTAATATATAATAATGTAAGACTTCCCAAAGTCTCATTATCTAGATTTATAAAATTGGGATAATAATATTGCATCCATTATTACTGTGAAGAGTAAATCACATATAGTAAGTGAAGATTTTGGCACAGTGCCTAGATCTTAGTAAGTATTCAGTAAACTGTAGCTCTACAAATAATAACTAGAACTTCAAGAGATTTTAGTAAAGACCCCCTGGTGAAGAGAATAAGGCAAAAATTACTATCTAAGAATAACACTAGAGGGAAATTAATATTCAACTAATAATAATGATCTTCAATTTTTTGACTATCAATTATGCCCCAATCTTTCTATTGTTGGATGCTTAATTCTGAATATCATGTTATGAAGCAGATAATATTATCATGTCATTTAATAGATGAAAAAACTCAGGAAAAAAAGGGACAAGTCTCATTACCCAGTTTTCAAAGAATACAATATGTGGATAGAATTTGTAACTTTCTCCAGGCAATATCCCACCAAACAGCGATTTTTACTGAGTTGAGAATATCTCAAAATTTCCATACTGACCTCTTCAAATTATATATGTTAAGTATATCGTTAAGATTTTTGAAACCACATGAACAAAATCATGTAGAGTCTTCTGAATTTAACCAAATACAAATATGAATTATAATCCATATACCATGCAGGAGATTAAATCAGTTCTCTACACAAAATCCACAGAAAGTATGGTACAGAAAGTAAACTGAATTCTTTAAAGGTATTTACAAAGGAATAAAAACTAATGGCTATATGCTTTAAATAAAAAGAAAACGATTTGAAAAGTAGAAAAATGATCATTCTAGAACAAATTAGACAATGTGGTATCTTAAAAAAAATAGGAATGAATGAATGAATAAATAAATAAATAAATAATAAATAAATGAGGGAGAGAGGGGAGGAAGGGAAGAAAGGAAAGAAGGAAGACCATGGATTTATCATCACTTTAGATATTCAAAATGAGGCACAAACTGCACTAATGCATTAAGGCTCCAAATTTCCTCTCATAGTAATACTGAGGGAAAAAGAAAAGGAGAACAAAAATTCCTTTCAACTTTAATTCCTCTCAGCTGCAGACCATATGATTCACTGTTGGTGTTACCTCTATAATCACATAGTAAAACTACCTATTAGTATCTGAAATCTTATTCCATTTGTTTGTTTGCTTGTCTAAACTATCAGAAGAGGAAAGCAGGGAATGATTAAAGCTTGCAAAATGCATGTGATTCCACGGAAACTAAATGTGTGGTCAAGTGCAGTATTTGCCAAAATATGGTCTCTAAAGAAGCAACTTCATAACTAGAAAATTGTTTAGAATGCTAATTCTTGTCCTTACCCAAAACAGAGCTGAATCAGAAATTCTGGGGTAGAGCTCCCAAATCTGTGTTTAAAGAAAACTTCTATGTAATACTTATGTATGCTAAAGTTTGAAAACCACTGGTGTAGAGACCATAACCAGCTTTCTTTTTAATTCCTATCAGTTGATACCATTAATATCTACATATCAATTCAACAAAATACAATTCTAAAACCAATCTAAACAAAAGCAGAGACATAAGATATATGCTCTCTAATATCTTACTGTATGAACCTTAAATATGATTTCCCTTCCATGGACAGTGGATACTCGCTTTCCCATTAACACATTCTTTGTTGGTGACCTTCAGTCACCACCACCTTTCCCAGTGCTTTGGTCTTGCTATACTACCAAGATATATCTAACTTTCTCCACTGACAATCAAGACTTCCTTCAGACTTTACTTCTTTCTTGAAACACTATTCCTTTCTTGACTGTCAGCCTTCCTAACTTACACTCTGCTTGATACTTTGTCAAGTTCCATCCAATCTTGGAAACTGGGTAGATTGCTGCTTCTTGTTGGCTGTCAATAGTATTCCAGTCTATAAGATTATAGAGGTAAACAAAATATGAAAGTTTTTTTTTTGTTTGTTTATAGAGTTTATAATCTAGAGTGGGTAGTAAATATTGGTGAAATAATTTTAAGTGTGAACTGTATAAAAGAAAACAAATAGAAGAAAGTCCTAAGAGAAAATTGCACTCCAGATTGGAGATTCATGGAAGGGTACTCTCATAAAGTCTATGAAGTTTAATCCTAAAGCAAGAAACAGAAATTAAATTAGCTTGATGCAGAAGATATGAGGATGAACATTTTTAATTTCTTAAGGAGGGAGAAGAGAGTACTTAAGTACCCAAAAGAAGTGTAGTTGGAAGATAGAGGACATGGGGATGAGGATATGTAATTGTGCACATAGTACTCAGCTTGAAAGTTAAGTACTAAAGACTTTCTAAGTCAGGTAAAGAGTACTGAACTCAATCTCCAGTGCAATTAAAAAAAAATGATGATGAGTGGTATGAAGACATTTATCATCAAGAAATGTTGCTTAGTTAACCACAGAAAATGAATTTGGGAAGGATAAGAGTGGATGTCAGAGAGGAGCCAGAAATCTAGCGGCATCAGGTAAGGGAAAGATGATGATAACCTGGACTGAAGTGATAATATTGGAGATAGAGTGCTACAGGTGGATTTAAGAAATAATAAATTGTTGCCAGAGGGAGTCAAGAATAAAATCAGGTTTCTAGCATATAAGAATTGATAATATCAAGATCATATTTTTAATATCATTTTAATTCAATTTTTGTTGTCATCCATTATTTCTAGAAGTATTTTTCAAAACTTTTTACAGCATTTGCATATATATATATATTAGTATCCTTATATACTTCCTTGAATCAGAGTGCAGAAAGCACTAATTCTCAGGAAAGAGTAAAACTCTTACCAATTCCCATTTGTATCATAATTGGTATTCATTAGAAACACAGACTTTCTTGACATTACACATAACGATATTTTGAACTTGAAGTGAAAGTCTTACATTCTATATCAGACAAATGTATCATGTCTGGATAATACATGCACATTTTAAATATTATTCATCCATAAAAAGGAAGGAACTATTCCATTGTGATAACATGGATGGACTTTGAGGAAAGTATGTTAAATGAGGTAAATCAGATGGGGAAATATGATATCACTTACATGCAGAACCTAAAAATGTTGAACTAATAAAAACAGAAAGTACAATAGTAGTTATTATGGAGAGTAGGTGAATTAGGGATATGTTGTTTAAGGGTAAAAACTTAAGAGCTAGTAAATAGATAATCCCTGGAGATCTAATGTCAGCATAGTGATTTTAGTCAATAATACTGTATTCTAAACCTCAAACTGGCAAAGAAACTAGATCTTAATTGTTCTCAGAACAACAAAATAATAATTATGTGACATGATAGAAGTGCTGGCAAACATTGTAGTAGTAATTACATTGCAAAATACTCATATACACACTGTTGTATTCTACTCTCAAAACAATCACCAATTTGTTTTCTCATAATTTGGATTAAATATGAAACTAAGAAAAAATTCATTGAACTTCAGTTTCAGCTCTGAGATGTAGAGACCTAAAAACAGCATTGCTTTTACTTATAACAACAAAGTAGATAAACAAACTGCAATTTAACATTTTTCTTGATTCTATGAGAGAACTGAGGTTACATAGCAAAAAAGTAATCCAAAATATGAAGAGAGACAGGAACGTACAGGGAGAAACAAGATTGGAACGATTGTTTACTTAGAGAAGAAGAAACAAAACATCACAGAAACTGAGGAAGCTTCAGTTAGGAATCTTAAGAAATTGTTATGGTTGAGTGGTTAACAGGTGAATGTTAAAACCTTACAAGTTTCAGATAGTAAATTCTTACCCTCTTTCTGGCTTTTCCTTCAGAAAATCCTCCAAGAGGATTAGAAAAAGTCTTACCAGAAGGAGAGAAGGAATCCAGGGAAAACTTTCTTTGTGATGTTGACTTGGGGAAGTAGCAGCAAATTCTGTTGAAACTTTAGCCAGGACCATATGTTTATTGTCCTTAAGAATTAAGAGCTTCAATTTGCAGTGGAAGAGCCAAAACCCAAAACAAACAAACAACAATAAAATTGATAGCCTGGGTATACTGGTGGAAACCTACTGCAGCTTGGAAAGAAGAAAAGAGAAAAATAAAAAGTCCTACTCTAATGGAAGGGGCAGGACTATAAGCCAGCATTATATCTGGAAGAGGACACGAACATTTATGAAGGCCACAACCCCAAGACTCAGGTTTAGAGCGCCTGCCTAAAACTACGACTTAATCAAAGAATCCCATTCTGGGGCACCTGGGTGGCACAGTTAGTTAAGTGTCCAATTCTTGGTTTCAGGTCAGGTCATTATCTCAGCATTGTAAGACTGAGCCCCATGTCAGGCTTCTGCTCAATGCAGACATGGCAGGGATGTTAGAATTACCAAACTAGGAATTTAAAGTATCAATGACTAATATTATAAGGGCTCTAATGGATAAGGTAAACATTAAGCAAGAAAAGATGGACAATGTAAGCAGAGAGATAAAAATTCTAAGAAAGAATCCAAAAGAAATGCTAGATTAAAAAAAAAAAGCTAATAGGAAGAATGGCTTTAATGGGATTACTACTAGACTAGACACAGCTGAGGATAGAATCTTTGAGTTTGAGGATCTGTCAGTAGGATCCATGACACTGAAAAGCAAAGAGAACAATGACTTAAAAAAAAAAAAAAAAAGGCATAACATCCGAGGATGGTGGGAAAACTGTAAAAGATGTAACATACACATAACAAGGATATCAGAAAGGGAAAAAAAAGAGAAAGGAACATAATAAATATTTGAAAAGAAAATGACTAATAATTTCCCCAAACCACAGATTCAGGAAGCTCAGAGGACAGCAAATAGGAGGTTAAGAGGTACAAGCTTCCAGTTATAAAATAAATGTCATTGGAATGTAGATAATAATATAATATATACAGTTAATATATGTATATACAACATACATTTAATAATAGAATAAACTTGTATGGTGAGAGATGATAATTAGACCTTTCATGGGGATCATTTTAAAATGTATAAAAATATAAAATCACTATGATGTATACCTGAAACCAAAAGGGTATTATATGCCAATTATACTTTAATAAAAAATAATAGCAAGAATGGACAGCAAAAAAAATTTAAAAAACTGTATGTAGACACAATATTTTCAAATTACAAAGAAAAAAAAGAAAGAAAAAATACTGAAAGAAACCAGAATGAAAAAAATGCCTTACTCATAAAGCATAAAGTCAAGAATTTCATATGATTTATCCAGAGAAGCACAGAAGCAAGAAAATAATGGATTTAAAATGTTGAAAGAAAAATACACCAAACTAGAAATTTTTTCCCTGGAACATTTTCCTTTAAAAATGAAGGAGAAATAAAAACTTTCTCAAATAAAAATTGGAGGGAATTTCTTGCCAGTAGAGCTGTTTTCCAAGAAATGTTAAAAGAAGTCCCTTGGAAGGGGAAAAAAAAGTAATATAGGTCAGAATTTGGATCTATATAAAGAAAGGAAAAATATCAAAGAAAGAATAAATAGAGGTAAAAGAAAACTTTTATTTTTCTTGTTCTTAATTGACCCCATAGATACCAGTTTATTCAAAGTAATAATAGCAACAATGTACCCATTTATGTATACTTAATATATATCCTACAAATGTACGTCTGCTTATACAAATGTGAAATGAATAACAACAATAATAGGAGAGAAATCTGGAAGGAATCAGCATTACTTTATTATTATAAGATATTTACACTACCCAAGAAGTGGAATATTATTATTTGGAAATGGACTTATATTAGTTGTAAATATACATTGTAGACTCTAGGGCAACAACTGAAAAAGATGTATAGCTAATATGTTAAGAAAGAAGAAAAAAAATGGAACCAGGAATCATGTACAATGCTCAGTTAAAACCATAAAGGCATAAAAAGATTAGAAGACAAAGTAGAACAAAGCTATTTTATAGATATAGACAAATGAATTTTAAAGTTTATGTGGGAAGGCAAGAGACACAAAATAACCAACAAAGTATTGAAGGAGAAGAACAAAGTTGGAAGACTGACACTAGTCAACCTCAAGAATTAGTAAAAAGCTACAGTTATCAAGAAACTGTGATAGTGTCAGAAGAATAGACAAATAGATCAATGGAACAGAACAGAGACCAGGAATAGGCAGACATAAATATATAATCAACCAGTCTTTGACAGAGGAACAAAGGTACTGCAATGAAAAAAGATAGTCTAACAAATGGTACTGAAACACTTGGACATCTACATGCAAAAAAAAAAAAAAAAAAGCATTTAGAGACCTTACACATTTCACAAATATTAATTCAAATTGGATCACAAAGATAAATGTAACATGCAAAACTTAAAATTTCTAGAAAATATTGGTACACCATGAAAGATGTGTTTCATGCAGTAAATAATTGATAAGCTAAACTTCATTAAAATTAAAACTTCAGGGCGCCTGGGTGGCTCAGTGGGTTAAGCCGCTGCCTTCGGCTCAGGTCATGATCTCGGGGTCCTGGGATCGAGTCCCGCATCGGGCTCTCTGCTCAGCAGGGAGCCTGCTTCCCTCTCTCTCTCTGCCTGCCTCTCTGCCTACTTGTGATCTCTGTCTGTCAAATAAATAAATAAAATCTTTAAAAAAAAAAAAAAAAAAAAAAAAAAATTAAAACTTCAGGTCTACAGAAGATAATATAAAGAATAGAAGATAAGCCACATACAAGGAAAAATATTTGCAAAAGACACATCTTTTAGAGAACTACTGTCCAAAATATACAAAGAACTCCTAAAACAACATTAAGAAAACAACTTTATTTTTAAAAAATGGTCTTAAGGGTGCCTGGGTGGCTTAGTAGGTTAAGCCTCTGCCTTCCGCTCAGGTCATGACTCAGGGTCCTGGGATTAAGCCCTACACCAGGCTCTCTGCTCAGCAGGGAGCATTCTCTCCACCCCCCCCCCCACCACACCGGCCTGCCTCTCTTACTTGTGATCTCTCTCTCTGTCAAATAAATAAATAAAATATTTTAAAAAGTAAAAATAAATAAATAAATAAATATTAAAAAATGGTCTTAAAAATGGTCTAATAATCTTGACATACACCTAACCAAAAAGGAAATACATATGACAAATAGGAATTTGAAAATATGCTCCATATCATCAGTCATCAGGAAATACAAATTAAAACAACACTGAGGGGTTCCTTGGTGGCTCAGTCAGTTAAGCATCTGACTCTTGGTTTCAGCTCAGGTCATAATCTCAGGCTTCTGGGATCCAGTCCCAGGCTGGACTCATGCTCAGTGTAGAGTCTGCTTAAAATTTTCTCTCTCTCTCCTTCTCCCTCTGTCCCTCCCTACTGTGCTCTCTCTCTCTCTTTCTAAAATAATTCTCTCTCTTTCTAAAATAAATAAATAATTCTTAAAAAAAATAAAATAATGAGATACTTCTACATAACTACTAGAATGGCCAAAATCAGAAACGCTGACAAAACCAAATGCTGGCAAGGAAGTGGCATATTGCCACTCTCACATACTCTCACATATTGCTGGTCAGAATGCAAAATGGTATAGCTACTTTGTAATAGAGTAGATACACTTATAACACACCATCCTGCATTTGTACTATTTGGTATTTATTCAAAGAAGTTGAAAACTATGTCTGTACATGGGCATCTATAGCAGCTTTTTCATAATGTCAATGCTTGGAAGCAACCAAGTTGTCCCTCTGAAATTGAATGAATGAATAAACTGTGATACAGCTAGACAATGAAATATTATCCAGTACCAAAAAGAAATGAGATATCAAGCCATGAAAAGACATGGAGGAAACATAAATATATACTATAAAGAGAAAGAAACTAATCTGAAAAGGCTCTATACTGTATGACAACTCTATGACATTCTGGAAAAGGGAAAACTGTGGAAAAAAATAAAAAGATTGATAGTTACTAGGGTTGAGGGAGGAGAAAATGAATAGGTAGAGAACAGAGGATTTTTAGGGTAATAAAATACTCTATATGATTTATAATGATAGATATATGTCATTAAACATTTATCCAAACCCACAGAATTCACAATGCCAAGAGTGGGCCTTAAGGTAAACTCTGGACTTTGAGTGATTACCATGTGTCAATGTAGGTTCATACTTTGTTTTTAACAAAATGTACCAATCTGGTGAGTGATGTTGGTAATAGGAAGACTACCCCATTATCTAGCTATGCCCTTATGAGGTATATGGGATATCTCTGTACACTCCTCTCAGTATTATAAATATTGTAAAACTGCTCTAAAAAGTAAGGTCGTTTTAAATAAAAATAAGCAAAAAGGAAAGGAAAGGAATGTAAGGGAAAAAAAGGAAAGGAAAGGAAAGGAAAACAAAAAAGAGAAAAGAGAACAACTAATTTTTTGACCAAGGTGCAAAAGCAATTTGATGGAGAAAGGATAATCTTTTTAATAAATGATGTAAGCCAACTAAATGTTTATATACAAAATAATGAACCTCAGTATATGCCTCACACCTTAAACAAATGTTAACTTAGATCATAAAAAAATAGATCATTAGCCCCCAATGTAAAACATAAAACTATATGATTTCTAGAAGAAAACAGGAGTAAATTGGTATGACTTTGGACTTGGTGATTAGTCTTTAGATATGATAGCAAAAGCATAATGCATAAAGAAATTAATAGATTGGGTTTCACTAAGTTAAATCTTTTGCTTTGCAAAATAAACTGGTAAGAGAATAAAAATGCAAATCACAGACTGGGATAATATATTTGCCAGTCACCTCTCTTATAAAGGACTTATATAATACATACATACATACCTACATACACACATGCACACACTCAATTTAAAAAAATCACTGGGAAAAAAATAGGCAATATATCTAAACAAACACTCCTGTACAAGATATACAAATGGAAAATAAGTCTGAAAAAATGCTCAACATTATTAGTCATTAAAGAAATGCAAAATAAAACCAAAGTGACATAACACAGCATATCTTATAGAATAACTTTAAAAAAAATAAAACTATCAATATGCAATGTGGGAAGAAAGGAAGCACAGAGCATCAGGAATTCTCATTCATTGCTATTGGGAATGCAAAATGGTACAGGCACTTTGGGAACAGGTTCACAGTTTCTTAAAATGTTAATCATATATTTATAAAACAATCCAGCCATCCCACTCCTAGATATTTACCCAAGAAAATTGAAATTTTCTGTTCATACAAAACCTGTATGTGAATGTTTGTAGCAGTTTTTTTTTTTTTTAAAGATTTTATTTATTTTATTTGACAGAGATTACAAGTAGGCAGAGAGGCAGGCAGAGAGAGAGGAAGGGAAGCAGGCTCACTGCTGAGCAGAGAGCCCGATGCGGGGCTCGATCCCAGGACCCTGAGATCATGACCTGAGCCGAAGGCAGCAGCTTAACCCACTGAGCCACCCAGGCGCCCTGTTTGTAGCAGTTTTATTGATAATGGCCAAAGCCTGGGAATAACAAGATATCTATCCACATGTGAATGAATAAACCAACTGTTACACATTCATAAAATGGATTACTACTCAGATCTAAGACAATTCTCTATTGGTTCACACAACATAAATTAACCTTAAATATATTTTACTATTTGAAAGAAGCCAAACCCCAAGGCTACATTGGTATCATTCCCTTTATACAGCATTCTGGAAATAGCAAAACAATAGTGATAGAAGACGTTATTGATTGTCAGAGATTTACATTTGTGTGGCTGTGTAAAGGGGGCCACATCAAAAAATTTTTAGAAGTTGGAACTGCTCTTTATGATACCTCACTGCTGGATACGTGACTCTATGCATTTTCAGAGCCAATAGAACAGTATAACACAAAGCATGATCTTTATGCACACTATAAGGAAAAATCAAACAGGATATCAATCACAGTATGGAATGTAAACTGTGACAGTGGAATCTAATTTCATTACAAATGTATCCATTGGATATATGAAGGTGAGGGGGAAGGGGCTGACCCAGGTAACTTTCAAAAACAGTGTTTTGACTAGATAAAGACTGAAGCCTAAACAAATAAAACTATATAATAACATTATACTCTAGTTTATAAATCTGTTACTCATAGAGGTTCATTGAGCAATTCTGAAATTGATTTACATGTATGCTAGGTTGAATAAATATCTCATTAAAGATAATGAGAACTAAGTTTCTCACTCTCAGAAAAATAAGTTATATAAATACATATAAAAGCAAGGTAGAAGGTATGAACGAACCCTGTGATAATGGATTAGAGTGGAATATATCTTCATGAACTCATATTTATCTTAATATATATCAGATAAATAGATACACAAATATAGATATGTATGGACACATAGGTTAGAATATATATACATGTTTTTTAGTTTGTCTAATGAGAGGTCCTACAACCCAAGTGAAATGAGTACATTTTGTACTAAGATATTGGATTCTAAATTCTAATTTCTAATAAAAGGATCAATGAGTGTTCTTTTGAGCAATAGCTGATTCTAGAACTATAAATAGGAAAATATAAGATGAACCTAGCATCTTGCAGTGCCAAGAAAAAGAAAGTGTTGAAAGCAAATAAACAAAAGGATTTCAAAAGGATACAGTGACCAACCTGAAGTGGCTTCAAATGTTCAAAGCTGGGATATTTGGTCAGCAAAATAAATCATTATATTATTGGATTTTAATACAAAGAATAAGATAAATATCCATGAGTATATATTTATATAAATAAATGACTAAAAAAATAAGTAGATAAAAAAGGGACAAATCTTCCTTATAGATGAATTCTAAATAAATGGATTCCAAATAAATTTGGAATCATGGATTCCAAATAAAAAATGAGGGAAATAGATCACCATTAAAATAGCACAATAATAATTGCTATAGGCAATGTCCATTTTTGACTGATATAATTAGCAGGCAAACTTTGAGGAAAAATAAAATAGTTCTATAACCTCAAAGTATCTTCCTGCAAATATTTCTTAATTACTACGGTTGTTTAACTTCTGTCCATAAAGTCTTTGATATTTTTTGCTCCAGGAGATGGAGCTTAATTCTCCTTTCTCTGAATGTGGGATAGAATGAGTGGTTTGCTTATAACAAAAGAAGGAAAAAAATAGTAACTTTACAGTGAAGAAACCCAGCAGACATCACCTTAAGTATGTCACCAAGGTAAAAATGACCAGCAATAAGCTATATTGCTATTACATACTGATGAGTTGAGAAGGGCATTTCCCTACTGTATTTATCTTCCTTCAAATCTTTATCCCAGTTTAATTAGAAAAAAATATAAAACAAACCCAAATTGAGGGACCTTCCACAAAAATACCTGAACAGTTTAAAAAGTAGCAATGTTATGAAGAACAACTAAGGATAGAAAATTTCACAGATTGAAGGAAGCTAAAGGTAAAGTGATGATTAAATGCAACATGGTAGAGTAGGTTGTACACTGAGTCATCAAAAGGACATTAGGGGAAAAACTACTGGATCTGAATAAAGTATATAATTCAGTTAACGTTTTTCTGACATTATTTTCCAATTTTGATTAATTTACATAGTTATATGAAAAGAAATCTATGAAATATAAGAACTCTCTGCAATCTTTTTAAAACTTGTATAAGCCTAAAATTATTTTAAAATAAAAAGTTAAAAAATAAGTCATTGGTTCTTACATAGATTCCAAACATATGCCCAGGGCTGATTCATACTTTGATATTAGTTGTTTTGGACAACTCTAAATTGACAAATCTATTAAGACACATATGGGCTATTAATTTTTCTTCTGTATTATATGCCACTGATAGTGTGTAATGACAAAGAATGCCATTTGAGAGAGGAATTCTGCCAACTGCTAATTCTGTTTTCTTTCTGAGCATATTATTTGTCTGGTTTTCTAAGACTCTTGGCAGTAGAATGTCATGTCTATTAATGCTATATGTGGAGTGCAACTTTGAATGATTCTTCCATACTTGGTCTTTCTTCTGAACTTACTGACAAAAATCTTCCTTTAATGAGAAAATAATCATTTGTAGCTTGGGAAAAATAAAAGAATTTGATTAGTTACCAAAGATTACAATATTTAATTTGAAAGTACCTGGTAATATGTGATGATGTAGTACTATTTGGGGGAAAAGTTTTATACAAGAAAATAAAGTCTGTAACAAACTAATCACTGTTCCAATGAAATCACATAGAGAAATTTCTCTGGTTTTTGCACACATATATTAAACTTTCAGATTCACTTAATTAGCACAGATTTCCATTATATATCCATAATGAAGCCCTGTTCACTATGATTACAACTTGATTCTGAGATCTGGTACTATGTTGCTATTTTCACTTCTTCAGCAAGTCATTTTTAAGCCATAGATACATCATTGTGAATTAGTGATTTTACTAATTTTCTATTGCTCTGTAAGAAATAATGACTTACTTCAAGGGCTTTAAAAAAGACACGATCCGGGCGCCTGGGTGCTCAGTGGTTAAGCCGCTGCCTTCGGCTCGGGTCATGATCTCAGGGTCCTGGGATCTAGTCCCGCATCGGGCTCTCTGCTCGGCAGGGAGCCTGCTTCCTCCTCTCTCTCTGCCTGCCTCTCTGCCTACTTGTGATTTCTCTCTGTCAAATAAATAAATAAAATCTTTAAAAAAAAAAAAAAAAAAAAAAAAAAAAAAAAAAAAAAGACACGATCCTTATTTCACAATTTCTGTAGGTCAGGAGTCTAGACATCACTTGACCAAGTCCTCTATTCAGTATTCCACAAAGCTTTAATAAAAGTATTAGCTGGGCTGCATTTTCATCTGGAAGCAAGACTGGGAAAAAATCCATTTCCACTGCTCACTCAGATTGTTGACACAATTTATTTTCTTATTACTCTATGACTCAGGGCTTTAGCTTTCCATCGCCTAGAAATTCTTTGGTTTCCAGAGGTCACCCACAGTCCCCAGATGCTTCCCAAAGCACCTTGCCATATGGGCTTCTCCCCATGGTTGTTTTATCAGGCCTGCAGGTGGAATTTCAATTTACTGAAGATAGTGTCTTATATAAAGTCACTTAATGATGAAAGTGACATCCTATCACATTGCCATGTTCTCTTAGACCCAAGTGGTCAGCTTCATCCACTCCCAAAGGAAGTGATTGCATGGTGACATTCCCACTAAGATGTAAGGATCATTGGAGATCATCATAGGGTCTATCTACCATGGCAGTGTAATATAATACATAAATATTATAAAAATGAAAATCAAATAAAGACAGCCAAAACACAAATCATATGAAATTATGTTCACTGAGAATTTTTGTGCTCTTATCAACTGAATACTAGGTGAAAGATTTTTGTAAAACAGTACCAAATTTTATAGATTTTATGATTATTAATAATATAATGGTAATGTATGTAAAATTATAATTAAATCTACATATCATATGTACCCATGAAAATTTACTTTTCTCTGAAACTACTAAAATGCCTACCAGCCATTGAACAGATCACCTGAGACCACCAGTATGAAGCAGACTCTTCTTTAAGAAACACTGCCTGGAGTATAGATCTATTAGACAATAGCCTACGTTATCTCATCAAGATAAAGATATGGATTCGGGGCATTTTCCTCACTCTGATTATAAAGTAATACTTTGATATTTTTTTCTGCTCAATAAATTCTTCCTTGGCTAATATTTCAGAGAATAAAAAAAAAAAAAGAAGTGGTAAAACTGTTACAACCCTCAACTTCTCCTTGTCTTCTGGGGAGATACTTTCTGTCAAAGGTGAATGCATAGTATTTTTTGATAAATTACTATGCTGGAGCTCCAGCTAAGTTGTAAAAATGTAGAAGGTTGAGTAAGACAAGGTTCCCAGATTTTCTGGCTATTTAAAGCAGACATTATTAAAGTATGCCATGGTAACTGTTTATGTAAAAGATGGGCAAAAAGTGATCTCAGAAAGGAAAACAAAGTTAATCACTTATTTTGAAATTGGTTTGTGATCTATTTAGCTCAATTACTAGGAGCAGAATCATTGTTTAAGCACAATCGAAATAAAGAAAGGAATATATTACACTAGTAGGTCTTTTCCTAAAGACCTATTGTTTTCTGTGTTAACTGGCCTATTCCAAATACAGACATTCAGTCAGCAGCAGTGCACTCTATTGTCTTTAGTTACTTCTTTTTCCTGGCCTAGAATCCTAAGTGTGCTATTAAACTATATAAGGAAATAGATATGAAAGGCATTAAAACTATAAATGGAGCATTTCAAATATGGCACTATAATGGGAAAGTGATATGTCTCTTTTACAGGCCTAGATGAAGCACAAAAGAAGACGAATATAGCCACAGATTTATGGAATGTTGCAGGAAGCTTCTTTGTAAGTTTTTAACATACAGGTTTTCATCTGCTTTGAACTAACTACCACTTCAGGTGGTGGGACTAATACCTAACACACTATTTCATTGCTGTAGCTCAACTTTTAAATAGCATAAAAGTGTATTCCTCTGAAATATTTGCTTTATTTGCTATGTATCCATAACATTATCAAGACATTGATAATTTAGCTAGATATGTTTAAATCACATCATATAAAGACCTCTTTATTTATATAACTACTTTTGCTTAAATTCAATTGCTATATACAATAAATCTCATCTAACTGTGGCAGAAAATATAAAAATTTTATATTAATGCTGTATAATGGGTTTAAAGTTAAACACATTTTACAAAGCCATAGGTCTCATTGTTGTGAAGCAAACTTTCCCTTTAGCAATATTTTTCTGTGATTAAGTTAGAGATCAGACAAACTTCTTACTCATATATGCCCAATAGCAATATAAAATTCAATATCAGCTGCATTATTCTATAGATTTACACCATAATACATGCAAAATGAATACAAATCAAACAGATAAACCTAATACAATATGTAAAACACACAAAATTTATCACTTACCAATATGAACAAAGAGGGCAAAATAAACAGAACAAAATTTGTGGTGGCAATAGAATATAGCAAAAACCTAAGTCTGCAACTTTATATTTTCAATAAGCACTTTAGATTGGCTTTGTTAAGGCATGGGTTCTGTGAAATGGGAAGTATGAATTGTAGAATCACCTCTAATAACAGGCATTGCTACTGTGGGCTTGCTTTTGGATCCATGTATAATTTTTTCTTTCTTCAGAAAAAGCTAAAATTATTTCATTCAAATAAAATCAAACCAAGAGTTCAACAACTAAAATTACAGCTGGCTAACATTTATTTTATGGTAGAAAAAAGTGGGTGCAGTATTTACAGATTTGAAAGTGATCAATTAGCCTCTGAAAAATGGACTCTCCTGCCATGTTAGATATCATTATTGCCATTGTCAAACAATATGCACTAAATATTGGTTGAGACAATGTGATGGGGTGCAAGCGACTGTAAACAATTTGTTATCTAGTATCAATGTTCCAGTGGGGCCAGCACTGTGCTTAGAACACTACTGATTTTATACAATTTACTGAACTATATACACGCTTATGTTCCAGCCATTAAATTAGGCTTTCTAAGATTTTTATTTTCCTTGAATCTTCTGAAGTTGGATAAGGGTGGGATCTGCTACATAGACAAAAATCAAACACACTTGGAAAAATAAATTTGTTCTACTCTCAGAAGGTATTTAGTCAAAATTCATTTTGAGAATTGCCAAGTTGAAGCATGCATTTCTAAAACTCCTATTTCTTCCCCTTCTTTGGCAAATTAGACTGAGATGAGTAAATACATCTCTGAACATTATGTGCTTTTTATCCCTTTCTATAACTTTCTACTCCTACTCATCTATATACACAGAGATTCTTTTCCAGTTTTAACAATAAGGGTTGATTTCAGTAAAGTTTACTTTTAATTTTTCTGTGAAGAACAGTGTCCATGAACTCTATTTACTTTTGTCCTTTTTCTTCTAACTAGGCTTGGTTTATCTCTGTAGGAAACACGTATTAACCACATTTCCCATACTTAGCAGCGTGATTCTCAGATAAGCCATTAGAAGTATATGCTGGGTTACTTACTTGAGCAAATTTAAGTTATACAACTTGAAAATTAAGAAAATATTTTCCAGTTTTCAAAATCACAGCCTGAAAAAATAAATCCTCCATTTCAGAACTTTTCTTGAAATGGTAGACATCTATTTGTCCTGGGATAAACTGCCATTTACATTCATGGACACATCTGGTAGAGAAATCATCTAGCAAACTCTGTGCTGGGAAATTTGCTAGATGGTATGCATGTACTTGAGAGATACTCTTTTGCTCCATAAGAGCATGTTGCCTATTAGAAGAGATAGAAGCATTCATAGTGTTTTACACACTAACATTGAAATAAGCACAGGATACATAGAGCTGACAGGAATCCTACCCCAAGTCAGATGGGGAAGGCAGAACCAGAAAGAAATAACTGAATGGGGCACTATCTGAGTTTTTTGTTTTTTTTTTTTTTGGCATTATCCAAGGAAAATGATACACAGAGTGTTAGCTACAAACTTCTACCTTCATAACAAATCATTGAGTTAAAAAATGACACAGCAAGTTTAATTAATGCAGATCCATACTCAGATATGACCATAAAAACTGGGAAATCCAAGCTTTTAAACCATAGGAGGCTCAAGAAAGATCTTTGGCAGGTACTCAACTAGGCATAGAAAAGGGGCAAAGACAATTAACTTGAAGTTGAGAATTTTATTTATTTTTTTTTAAAGATTTTATTTATTTATTTGACAGAGAGAGATCACAAGTAGGCAGAGAGGCAGGCAGAGAGAGAGAGAGAGGAGGAAGCAGGCTCCCTGCTGAGCAGAGAGCCCGATGCGGGACTCGATCCCAGGACCCTGAGATCATGACCTGAGCCGAAGGCAGCGGCTTAACCCACTGAGCCACCCAGGCACCCGAAGTTGAGAATTTTAACCACCTCTTTTACTTTCCCTCTTTTAGTCATCTATTGTCCAGGCATTGGGTATATAATTTGGTTCTTAAGGGTTCTTACCAAATTAAGGGTTCTTAAATGGGCCAAAGGTAAAAAGCATCTTTGCCATTAAGAGTGAGCATTGAATTCATATTTTTCAGACTAGAGCTCTCCAAATGGTGGTGGTATTGGGGAACATTGCTGAATAGTTACACGAAAGGTCATAGTCATGAATCAGAACCACTGGCAGCCGTTCCTAATTCTGCAACACAATAGATGTCCACTCTACCTGATAATAGGAATACAGCAATAACAGTAAGAGGAAGCAGGCAAAGCAGAGTAGGTACATGGGAAGATTGAGAAGAGTGGTCAGAATATACCAATAGGTACAGAATAGTTGGCTAGTTTCTATCCATTACTCACAGACCAAACCATGTAGTTCCAGTAGCTGAGAGAAAAAGTGATTCCCCCTGTGTGAGTACAATGCCTGAAATTAAAAAAAAAAAAAAAAAAAAAAAAATATAGTGTCTGGGTGGCTCAGTCGGTAAGCCTCTGCCTTTGACTCACGTCATGATCTCAGGGTCCTGGGATTGAGCCCAATGTTGGGCTTTCTGCTCAGCAGGGATCCTTCTTCCCCCCCTGCCCCCACCTGCCTCTCTGTCTACTTGTGATCTCTGTCAAATAAATAAATAAAATCTTAAAAAACAAACAAACAAAAAACAACCTACAAAAATTGAACAGGAATATTCTGGAGTGTGGATGAGGGAGGTTATTCTAGTGAGTGGGTTAACCCACTCATTATTCAAGAAGTATTCTTGAAATAGAAAAAGATATTCTTCCTATGCATTAACTCAACCAGAGAAGTACAATCAATACACTGTTTTGTGCTTTACCCAGAGATGGCTAATATTTTATAAGAGAATAGGAGAAAATCAATAAAAGAAGAAAATATGGTTCCTATAATTGATATTTCAAAGGAAAATTTTCAACAGGAAAATAAGGTATGATAAATTAAAAATTAAAATACAAGGGGAAGTCCTAACACATAATTAATTACAATTCTCTGTAGATTAACCTTGATGATTAAAGATAAGTGCTCTCAAGTAGAATTCAAGAAAAAACAAGATTTGGCCATATGTTATTTTTAGAAGAAACACTTTGAGACAAACATAAAAGGGAGGAAAGTGAAGCAATGGAAAATACAACAAATAAATACAAATTGGAAGAAAAGAGAACATTTTAAATATCTAAAATAATAATAATTGTGTACTCAAAAAAGGCTAATAAAAAAGAAGCTTCTAGTAAAACTAATTAAGAAAAACAGAACAAAATAGGAAATTCAGAATAAAAACTACAACCACAGACATAGAATTTTTTTAAAGCATAAAACAATGATATGAACAAATAATTCTGATTTTGAAAATATTTTAAAAATTGGCATGTTTGGAAAAGCATACAATGCTAAAATATGTCATTAAACGGTCATCAGAGAGAGCAACATGAATAAATGCAGAAAGGACACCAAATCATCATAAAGTGGTTTAGTGGAAAGACATACCTGTACTGGAAGAAAATAGGGAACCTTAGGAAGTCTTAAAGCAACAGAATAAAATGACCAAAACTAATTTTAGGAAGATTGAGAAGTTGCAAATTTTAAGGTGGCCACTGTTCTAGATTGCCAGAGTGAAGGAGTTCCTGGGATGCATGCTAAAATCAGGAAAGTTTTTAGTGAATTGAGTCAAGTTGGTCACCCTAGCTGTGATATTAAAAACGAACAAACAAACAGCAACCAACCAATTGTGAAACCAATGATTAAGAAAACAAAAACGAACAAACAAACAAAAACCAAAACCAAAACCAAAAACCAAAAACCAAAACCAAACCAAAACAAAACACTCACATGACACAATTCTGCAGAAATATCTAGTATTTATATTACCAACAGGAGTAAATTTTTAAAAAACACATTTTTGGACTATAAAACACATCTTACTATCTATGTATGAGAAGAGGAGAGAGAACACCAAACAATGTAGTATGGGTATCACTATCCAACTTATGTACCGAATTCCAGAGCATGGAGCTATTCTGACCAGATAAAAGTCCGTCATTCCCCAAAACAACATTCTAAAGCGAACAAAAAGAGCTCTGTCAGCTCTTCCTGTCCATCACCTGCAGTCCTCTTCCTTCTTCCATTCAGAAAGTGTAACTGTCATTAGGCATAAAGTGATTTTTTTAGAATCATGAGGTAGGGCCGTGTTGTTTTTGAGGATGCTGTGTAAAAAACTGTTTTATGAGAGTCAAGCTGGGATCTTTGCATTTAAGAGACTGCATTCATCCTTTCCGTATACTTTATAGATGAGACAGAGAACATGAAAGAAAGATTATTTAGCCCAGATCTTAAAACATACCTGAGTGTTCATAAATCATGATTATTCTTGAATTTGAGTGAGAGGAGTTAGCAGATGCAGGTGGACAATGATGGAGGCAAGCACAAACCTCACATGCAAACAATGCACCTATAAATACCTGTCCCAATTTGAAGATGAATAAAAAAGAAAAATGGTTTCCATGAAGAAGAAAAAAAATCAAGGCAATAGAGATTAAAAAATAGTATACAGAAGTTTCAGTGTAAGGGTGTATTTCTGAAAACAATATTTTATTAAAAAAGTGAAATTTAATAAAATACCAGTTCATTATCCTGGAGGGTGGGGTGGAAAAGAAGAACTTAGAAAGAATAGCTTCTACAAAAAAGCATAGTTGGATATAAAGATAGTATTAAAATAATGGTGCAAAGGAAGATTATAGAAAATGGGAAATCTTTCAAGGCACTCAAAGTGCAATACCAAGATTTAATGTATGTGTATTTCTTTTTAAAGATTTCATTTATTTATTTGATAGAGAGAAAGAGATCACAAGTAGGCAGAGAGTCAGTCCGAGAGAGAGGAGGAAGCAGGCTCTCTGCTCGAGCTCGATGGGGGACTCAATCCCAAGACCCTGAGATCATGGCCTGAGCTGAAGGCAGAGGCTTAACCCACTGAGCCACCCAGGCACCCAATGTATATGTATTTTAATGTAATATACATTTTACATATAAGACGTAGATAAGGATTAGAGAGACTATTAGAAAACTGATGATTTGGAAACACAAAAACTCTATTTAAAATTTAAGGGGAAGAAAAAACAGAACAAGAAAGAAAGAAACTAAAATTCTAAGAATAAAGGTGATAAATAAGAACAATGAATATAAATCCAATCTAAGATGATAGATTCAAGAGGAAGAAAAAAGAACAACAGAAGTAAAATCAATTATATCACATATAATGATAATGAGGAAGATGTAAAGAAAAAGGGTGAAGGTAATGGTAAAAACAATAGCAACAAGCCTGTGGGAAGACTAATTCTAAATGCAGGCGAAAGTATTTGATACCCAGAAAATTTAACACTTATACAACTATCTAAAAAAGCTAAGTAAAGATTCTAATTCCCTAGTACTAGTCATGATTCTTTAAAATATATAAAAGTAGTGTGGTTTTATTATTTAAAAATCTGAGATTTATGAGAGAAGAGAACCAGAGCAGAGTATATCCAATTGTCTACTACATGCGAATATGAGACAAAAAACTATTACTTTATTTTGTACTTTGGTAAGTAGAGAAATAGGTTGGGTTAGACAGACGTTCTTTATTTTTTCCAGCTTTACTGAAGTATAATTGACAAATAAAATTATGAGATATTTGAAGTGCACAGTATGGCAATTTGATATACATATACATATACACATTCACTTTAAAAATTAAAGAAAATCACCGAAGAATTAAAAACTGATTTTCCATCTACTAAATTACTATAGAATCTGATTCACATTCAGATTCTCAAGGGATTATCAGCAAAGATGTGAAAAAGGTAAAAAATCTGAATGACTGCAAGTATTTTTTAGATTAAAACAAAGATGAGACTACAGAAAAACTACAAAGAATGTATTCTCACTCCCTTATTTAAAAGAAGACAACATTTTGGAGAGTGAAAATGAAAAGAACAGAATTCCACTATCATAGCCAAAATTGAAAAATGAGGCTAGGTCCGAACATAGGCAGATAAAAATGTAAAAAGCTGCATGTTTCAGGAATAGGAGACTGTTTTAAAGGAATCTGTAGGGGCACCTGGGTGGCTTAGTTAGTTAAGTCTGACTCTTGCTTTCAGCTCAGGTTATGATCTCAGGGTTGTAGGCTTGAGCCCTTCCTTGGGCTCTGCATTCAGCAGGGTGTCTGTTTGACATTATCTCTCTCCCTCTTCCTTTGTCCCTCTGCTGTTCTCTCTCTCTCTCTACCTCCCTCTCTTAAATAAATAAATTAAAAAAAAAAAAAAGGAATCTCTAAAAGGAAACCACCCCCTGGGAGCAATCAGACATAAATAATCATTTACCAATTATGTGATAGATGGTGGAAGCACTTTGTCCTAGACCAGAATGTGGAGAAGATAGGTAAAAGGCTAAACATTATGTAGATTGATAGATGACAGATAAATAGATACATACATACATACAAACCAAACATAGATGATAGGTAGATTTGTATATACAGCATTATATATTTCATATATATATATATATATATATATCTTACATTACTTTATTTTTGTGAAAATCCAAGTGAACAGCAACAAAAGAAAGAATAAAAGATAACTTTGTTACATAATTCTTCTAAGAATATCTCCTACAATTATATTTGCACATGCAGAGGAAGATTTATGCATGGTGTATAAATGCAGATCTATAAATAAGAGTAAACATCTGGAAACAATCTAGAAACCCATCAATAGGGATTAGTTATATAAATGATGGTACATCTATACATAACAGTGTAGTCCTTGGGGTAAAAATGAGTTCAATCTAATTGTATTAGAATATATGTGATTAAGTGAAAAAATGAAGCAAGGTACAGATTAATGCCAGTGGTGTATGTTTCTGCATATCATTAAAGATGATAGGTATGGGGCACCTGGGTGGGTCAGTCGGTTAAAGCCTCTGCCTTCAGCTCAGGTCATGGTCCCAGGGTCCTGGGATCGAGCCCTGCATCAGGCTCTCTGCTCAGTGGGGAGCCTGCTTCCTCCTCTCTCTCTGCCTGCCTCTCTGCCTACTTGTGATCTCTGTCTGTCAAATAAATAAATAAAATCTTAAAAAGAATGATAGGTATGCATATTAATGCATGAGATATGGCTGTATTGAAAATCACCAAACTATTGAAATTATTTGTCTTTATATTATACAGCTGGGAGTCTGGGATAGCAGAAGAGTTTTTCCATTACACTACTTTTGTAATGGTTGAATTGCATGTGTCACATTTATTTTAAGCTATCTTTTAGAAGAAAACTTCCTTATGCTAAAATTTAGAGTTGGCTACATATGAAATGATTATGAGAACTGAAAAAGTGTACAGATATTTTCAACTAACATGTCTATCACCATACACTAGTATTAATCAATATTACTTAGATAGAATTATAAGTAGGCAATTTCAAAATTGGAATAAAGCCAGATTTAAGTCTTGAGATTATTTGTTTTCTACTATAATTAATACCTGTTGTCAAAAATACAATTTTGTCCTTGAGGAGAGAACCCACAGCTTTTACATCTCTACCTCTGGCTCTGCAAAAGCAATTGGTCAAATGAAAGCAAATAGCCAATTGTACAGTGATTGTACAAGCAGTTGGCGGCAAGGATAGGAATAGTTGCCAACTGGCCATAGATTTCCAATTATTAGAGAACCACTGGAGCATGCTATATACCCAGAGTCACACATAATATAATATGACCTTAGGTGAAAAGAAGGAGAAGAAGACAAAACATATTTAGTGACTTGATTTTTACTAAAATAAAAGACTTTTCCATAGTAAGTTCATGTAGAGTGGCTATATAAGCCAGATGCCTCTTGAGGCAGGCTTGCCTCCTAAAAATTAATAAATATTTAGGCATTAGTCCTTGGTGCCTGCTAGAAATTTCTTGCATTTATAAACCAATGGAAGAAATATCTGCCTTTGTCGGCAGATCTCAGATTGTCACCCTAAATCCATTAGCTCCTTCCTCCACAATAATTAAGTTTCAGTGGGACTTATGGCTACCCAATTAGTTTAGCAATTCCTAGTGTCTCTTGCAACTTGGTATGTCAAATGACTAAGTTCTTACCCATGGAATGAAACAAAAAAATAAATGGAACTGACACCTCAGATGCTTAAAGGAAAGGGGTTTGCCCTGGACTCAATTTTTCCCTCTTCCTACAGTCTAGAGCACAGACATGGCATCAACATAGCTGCAATCCAACAGATGTGGAAAATCCTATAGACAATGGTGGAGCAAAGAATAAAAGAAAGTCAAATCTCTGAATTCCTTGTGGAACAAACTTTGTAGAATAAGAAACAAATGTCTACTGCATTGTACCCATTATGTCTATGAGGTGGTTTTTTTTTTTTTTTTTTTTTTTTGCAGCAAATTAGCCATTATCCTACAAAAAATCTTTATTCTCAATCAAGATATTTGAAGCTCTGATGCAGTGACTTGACTAAACTCACAGGTAGAATCAGCAGCTAACTCTATCTGTTCTGATTATAGTCCTTCACATGCCTTCTCAAAATCCCTTTCCTAGGTATATTTTAACCCTGTATCTTCATGTCTCTGATATCTTTGGAATAACCACTCATTTCAGTGGTACACTTCCTTCCTTCCTTCCTTCCTTCCTTCCTTCCTTCCTTTCTTTCTTTCTTTTTCTTTCTTTCCACACTAGTATTACTCTGCAATAGAGGTTTCTAAGAAAATGTTTAAGTTAGTACATTGCCTGAATGATAGAGATTATTTGCTTGCACGTGTGTGTGTGTGTGTGTGTGTGTGTGTGTGTGTATCAAGCTCCCACCCCTGGGGGGAGGGTGGGGGGTGGGTGGGGAGCCTGATAGCCTTCTATGGATCTTTGTCTCTGAATCCACACACTCAAAATGTTTTGTTTTGTTTTGTTTCTTTGTTTGTTTTAAGCATTGGTCTTGTTCACATCATCAGAGCTTTAAAAGTTAAATTAAAATAATGTGTGTAAGTACCTGCTACCTCAGTATCTAGGGAGTCTCAAATCTAATTACTCCCTTTCTCTGCTCTCAAAGCTAATGGCCAAAAAATTTAATCCAAATATTTTATTAAAAAAAGAAAACACACAACTAAAATAATTGTTTCTATTCTATTTTTAGGGAGAAAAAAAAAAGAGGAACTAAATACATAAAACAGCAGATCCTGCTAATTAATATTCTTTCCTTGAAATGCAAACAAGTCATAAGTTATTCTTAACAATACCTGACCAGAGTCCAAAAGTGAAACAGTGGTCATGGATACTGTATGAACTGATATCCAAGATGACTAAGAATTAACTGCAATTGAATCTGAATATTTGTTCAAGAGATTCAGTCTTGGATTTACATAATCAAAATGCATGTTCCCTTAGTAACTATAACCCATTTCTTACACTTGGATAGTATACATATATGTATGTTGACATATACCTAAGTAATACATATCATATGTATGTGGTATCTTTTAATAGTTTATAATTAATAAGTAAGATTTATAATAAAATTAATTATTTACTAACATGATCATAATACAATTTTATTAGTGTGAATCTGGAAGAAAATTAATATGATATGGATACGGTATAATTCAAAGTTCAAGTTATTAAAGCACATTAGCAAATTTCAAGTTATAGATTTGGAATGAAAAGAAATTCTCCCTGGTTTCACAAAACATTTTTTTTCCAATCATTTCCACAAAGCTCTTTTATATTACCAATCTAATAAACTCTTCAATTTGGGAAAAAAAGTTTTCTACCCTTAATACAGAAAATAAGTCTTTTATTTCCCACATGAGTGTGTTTATTACTTCTCACTGCTTAAAATTTCTCATCCAGTCTGTATGGACACCCTTTCAACCTAATTTGTACCTCTACTTCACCATTGGGCCTGCTTTGTCTCTCTTTGTAGGAGTAGTCTTTGGTATGTCTTTTCTTCTTTTTCCTTTTTTTTCTACAGATTTATTTATTTTATTTAATTGTCTTATTTAAATTCAATTAGCCAACATATAGTGCATCATTAGTTTCAGATGTAGAGTTCAATAATTCATCATGGGTAAGAGAGAATGTATTTCTGGGCAAGGAGAGAAATGTTAAAGAATGAAATAGGGAAGAGTTTTTTTCAGTCATCCCATAGAAAAGGGGAGTAAAAAGGAGAAGAAGGACATTCTAAGTTGAAGAAACAGTATCAGCTGAGAGAGTATGGAGGGGAAACTCTGGGTGCATTTCCTGCGCAGAGAGCAGTCCGCTATACCAGTACAGAGAGTAGATCACAAAAAGAGCAGGGAGGTGAGAGAGAGATAGTAAGCTCGGGTACCCTGCTTTGTCCATGTCAGAGATAGGCTGAAGTAACATATGTGCCAGTCTTCCAAGGCCATGATAAGTAGTTAGGAGTTATTCTCACTGACAGTGCAGAACCAGAATTATCAGAATGTTTTAAGCATCATCAAATTTATGTTTTAAAAATATTACCCTTTTGGCCTTTGAGGTTTAAATCAGAGTTAAGAGCTGCTACAGAAGTAAAATTAGTTCAGACTGTGGGGGTCCCCCTGCCCTCCCTTTTATGATGGAAGTGAAAATGGTACACACTTGGTAATTATTAAGCATATAGAGGTTTTGTTATTGCCCCCCCCCACACACCGTAGCCAATCATTGGGTAAGTCAAGGTCAAGAAAACAAGTCAGAGACATAAACCAACCCACAGCTCCTGATTCTCAATTCAGTACTTTATGTGGTTAAATAATGTGAAAATGTGCCTGGATGCTGCCTGATAGAGGGAAGGTTCCATTTTTATATGTAAAACCTACCTTTATATGCACAAAATAAATTATAAGAGCTGTGCCACTTTAATCAATCTGTATTGCTAGAACTAGACTCTATAGCTATTAAAAGACTTCTACTTCCTGAGACTTCCTCATGCCACGCAGCTTAGTCATGCCTCCTTGAGTACATGGAGGCATGAATAAACTTTAAAAGAGAAAGAGGAATATGCCTTCACTGCTTTTGTAAACACAGCAGCTGATGTGTTTGCCCTGAAGGGAGAAATCTGCCACTTTGTAAGTTAAGCCTGAGTGAATTGCAGGGCTTCTAGACAGATACTCAGGAAACAGGAAGGCGAAGTTTTAAAACAAAATCATTACCCTCCTTCCAGAGCACAGGATATAGGGTAACTGGCTATTCAGGAAGAAGGTCTAAAAGGTTCAAGCAGAATGATAGGTGCCTTTCATGATCACCTGAATCTATGGAAGTAGTTTATTACAAAGACCTATTTTTAAAATGAGGAGGCATAAGCAACTTAATTAAAGTGCCTTCCCCTTGGGATGCCCGGGTGGATCAGTCATTAAGCGTCTACCTTTGGCTCAGGTCATGATCCCAGAATCCTGGGATCAGTTTCCCCATAGGGTTCCCTGCTCAGCGGGGAGCCTGCTTCTCCCTTTCCCACACCTCCCTGCTTGTGTTCCCTCTCTCACTGTCTCTTTCTCTGTCAAATAAATAAAACCTTTAAAAAAAAGTAAAATAAAATAAATAAAATAAAGTGCCTTTTCTCCAAGCTTAGTGACCAAGTTGAAGCTCTGTAATTGCAGCTCTGGCCTCATGATGGCGCACACAGGCGATTTTTCTATCAGGCCACTCTGCATGCAGTGAAAGCATGCCTTCATCCAGTCTTCTGTCTGTCCAAGATGTCTGTCTTTACTGTGAATTTCCCTCCTTGCTTCCTGCTATTGAGAACTGTATTCTGTGTAATCACAAACTAAGTTTCCTATTAATTCATCCATCCGTTCATTCAGCAAATATCTATTAAGCATCTATGAGCTAAGTGCTATTACAAAATCTCCAAGAAATTCATAATCGAGAAACAAAGTAGGGAAGAAAGAGACCAAACTTGTAATCACCAGAGAGGGTGGAAAATATTTTAATTATTTTCTAAAGAACAGGTGAATCACAGATGAAATGAAATAATTAAAACTTCTTCTTTCCCTTCACTGAAAATATACTGCTTAAAGTTTTATTAAGCCCTTAAGAAATATCAGGTGCTGGACACTGATGTATTCAGGACCACTTCCTAATCTTTACAGTGAGATGAAATATAAATTACATGGTGAAAAATGGGAATTTCCCC
This sequence comes from Mustela erminea, assembly GCF_009829155.1. Lineage (NCBI taxonomy): Eukaryota > Metazoa > Chordata > Mammalia > Carnivora > Mustelidae > Mustela > Mustela erminea. The sequence continues at coordinate 48,952,614 of NC_045623.1, read as the reverse complement.
CCAAATAAAGGCCAGTATGCCAAAATGTGAAATTCTCATAATTTAAATCATTAAAGTTAATAGACAACAAAAGCAACAACATTATTATTTTTAAAGCAGGCTCCGTGCCCACATGGGGCTCAAACTCACAACTCTGAGATCAAGAGTCACCTGCTTAACCAGCTAAGCCAGTCAGGCACCCTAAAAGCAGCAACATTGTTTTTTAAAAAGTGAATTCCAGTTAAGACCATATTAATTCACTAAGAGGATTCAGTCATTTAGATTAACCTGTTGATATACCAGACCCTTAGATATTGATAATGGAAAAGATGACCTCTTTGAGCTTTTGGATTGTTTGTAGATTCATCTTCAACATTCTCCCCTGGTGTCAAACTTTGAAAGGAGCTCTTAAGAAGCAGGACAAAAGATCTTGAATAGTTCCTAGAGATAACGCCCTCTCAGGAGATAGAAAAAAGCAATCATTTTTCTCAAACTATACAAAGACAAAAGGCCAATAAAAGAAACTTACTTAAATTTAAAAATCCACTTGCCTCCTAAAAACAGGGTAATTACATGTCATTTCAAATTTTATACAAAGAATTTGCTCTGTCCTGTTATCATAAAACCTGGGAGTTATGAACAAGTCACTGTTTACCTGTGAAAGAGACTGTTAGCACAGTCTTTCAAGTTGTTTTCAGTACTTTCTATTTCTGACTTTTTAGCTTTAAAATAAAATCAACAAAGAATACTTTATAAGCTAAAAAGAAAGATATTTGTATTTAATGTAATATACTAAATAATATATTTCGATTTATGAGCTACATCCCAAATGAATGAAAAAGGATCCTTATAATGCTTTCTCTGACAATCCTATTGAATATTTCTGTTACTTTTGTATATGCCACCTTCTTCAAAGCTTGCAATATTTTAAAAATCTCTCCTCGAGAGATGAATCACAAAAACAAGTAATTTATACTTCATTTAAAATTAACCTGTGGCCATTGATATTAAAAATAGTGTGGTCATGACTTCTCCTCCTGGTTTGGGAAGAGGTTTGTTCAAGGCTTCTGATGAGTTTGTCTCTGCCGAACAGAGACTCAGGTTCCCCTGAGTGATGAAACCCACTGGAATCTAGAGGGCCTGCACCTGGTGACTAGATATCAGACATAGACTAACAGATACAAATCAACTACCACTCTCTGAGATTTAAAAAAAAAAAAAAAAAAAAAAAGGCCAAGGTCAAGTTTGTGACATTTTTAATGTTTCTAACTCATTCTGATGAGCTCTCTTTGATGCTATTCTTCCATGACCCTGTTCACACCTGTCTTATCTGATGGACCCATTAGCTTAATTACTGACTGTCTGCCTTAGAATATACAGACCTTACTATTATCAAATACATTTCACAAGGTTTGCCTCATAAATCATCTGCATCAGAATCACCTGAGATGCTTATTAAAAATGCAGATTACTACAGGCTTATAGCCTGAAGATGTAGCTGAGACATTTTTATTTTAAACCAGTATCCCAAGTGATATTTTCCAAGCTAAAGCTGAAGAACCAGTGACTTATATAACATGAGAAATTCTTATTCTAGAACTTGGTATCATGCCTTAGTCACAAAACAGAGCCAATACTTTAATGAACTCTCAGCTTATTGATGAGATTTTCTATTTTCCTATTTTAAAAAAAAATTAAAATACTTTATTTGAGAGCAAGATAGAGAGAGACAGTGGGAAGGGGAGCTGAGGGAGAGAGAATATCTTAAGCAGGCTCCATGTTCAGCACAGAATCCTACATGGAGCTCAATCTCAGGATTCTGATGTCATGACTTGAGCTGAAATCAAGAGTTGGATGCTCAACTAACTGAGCCACCCAGGCACCCCTCTATTTTCCTTTTTAAGATTCAGAAATGACATAACTATGAAAAGATCAGGCTTTAAAATGAGGCAAACCTAAGTACAACTTGCCTCAGTTTCCTCACCTATAGAAGAGAAAATTCAGAGGTATCTCATGTGATTGGTTATTGTCTGTCTAGTCTAGAATGTAATCTCCAGGAAAGAAAGGTTCTGTACTGTCTATAGTGCTCTGTATTATCAGCACTTTGGACAGCATCGGCGTACAGTAATTGTTCAAAAATATATTTTGAGTTTGTTATACAAATTACTTTGATGAGAGGTATATACAAAATTTTAATGGTATCTGCAAAGTAAACTAAGCTGTTCTTGTTGTTTTTTTTATTACTATTATGACTTTCAAATATGTGAATGTTCAAAATAATGGAAAATAGTAATGACAGATATGTGGACTATGGTTTTCTTAGGAAGAAATATGAAGTAATATTAAATTTTCTTCACTAATGCATGTATTAATTCAGCCAAGGTAGAAAGGTGATTTTGATTCAGAGAAAAAACCTGTCCTGTAGAATAAATCATGCAATCTAACTTCAACTTTTCTTAGAGTTATGAGTGCTAAGAAAAGCATACATAAAATTGATAAATCCTTTTTTTTTTAATAATTGCTTAAGTTTAGATTTAGAACTACACTGAATGAAAATCAGAATGGTACCAATTAGCATTTTGTTAATTTGGTATATCTTTAAAGAGGGAAAATATATCTAAACCTTTCCAGATAAGTAAACTTGAACTATGAAAATAATCATATACCTGTACTGCTAGCAATTCTCAAATAGATGCTAGTGGTGGTCCTGAAAAACAATAATAATGTTTCACCCAAAATTATCTCATGGCCCGCCTCAAGACAGCCACCTATCACTGGTAATTCATTTATACACCTCTGATATCCCTGTCCAAACATTACCTAATTAGAGAAGCCATTTATGGATTCCTTATATGAAGAAGTAACTCATCTCTCGTTCTTTTTACTGCTTCTCTTTCTTTATTTTTTTTTCATGGCATTGATCACCATTCAGCATACTATTCTCTTCTATCCCTGTATTGTCTGTGTCCACACCCAACATTATATAAGCAGACCTCAGTCAGTGGACCACTTAGACCACAGACTGTTTGTCCAGAGTTAGGCAAAGTTGTCAAAAAGGCAAAATTTGGGCCAAAACAATGTTGGACATTGTTTTGGGCAGTGATGGATTTAGTGATGCCATCTCCAGTAGGATGCTAATAGGCACTGAAAGCCACATGGAAATAGTCTACTTGAATGTCAGAGTCTAAGTTAGCATTTCCTAAAGCATGTTCTATGAAATAGTTTGGGGGGGAAGAACTGACAAAAAAAAAAAAACAGGTAAATTAGCAAAATAAAATAAGGAAATATTTCTCTAAATCATACCTTCTCTTTGAGATTCATAAACCAAAAACTATGAGAAATTTTGGAACAAAAAATCTCCTTACTTGAATACTCTGTGTGTGGGGTATATAGTCCTTTCATCAAGGACTATTCCTTCTTCTCCACATCATATGCATTAACAGTGAGTTTGAAATAAGTGATCAAAAAAAATTAAGAATGCAACAGGTTTTAACCATTTTGGGAAGGAAGTAAACCTCTAAGAGAACTTCAGTGAAAACTCCTTTGGCCCCGCAAACTCAAATTAGGGAGATGTGACTCCCTCCTGAGATACTCATGTTCCTCATAGAATTCAATAGATACTTCATCTTGCTGAATCTGAGCCTGGATTCCACACGGAGGTGTTTAATACTCAATAACACTCCCGTATGGATTATTTCTTTATTTCCCTGTGATTCAGTGAACAACTAAGGTCATGACATTCAAATTGAACCCAAATGTATAGTGGGGTCCCTTAAGTAATGGTGTTTATTTCACTGATATGTAAAACAGATCATTGTGAATCAGGTTTAACCTAAAACCTGAAGGAAACCTGGGAAATCAAATAACACTTTTTTTTCCAGTAAGTATCTGTCCAAAGGGCATTTTGGAAAATATCAAATTTAAATGACCTCTCTTTTGCTATGTCCTGAAACTGAGAAAAGGGAATTTTAGTATTCGAGAGGAGACCAGAGTCTGGGCCAGTAAATCTCCGCTGTGTCCCTTTTCAGGTCCTTACCGTCAACCTTGATGGGTCTTTGAAGTCAGAGTAGGGATGGAAATGGTGCCGTGTTGGAAGCAGCAGCAACATGAGCTCCAGATGTGCTGACAGGTGGCCTCCAGGAAGGCTTCAGTATAAGGGCAATTAATATGGATGTGACCTTCATCCTGAAATGAGCCAAAGAGACTTTTTGATATTTTCCACGTGTCAGGTCTGAGACTATTTCACAGCAGTCAGTATCAGATAGAACAAGCCTATTAAGGCTCCCTGGATTCAATTTTGCAGAGTGTGTTTAGAGGAAAGAAAATTTATCATGGAAGGTCCAAATTATTTTAAGTTTTCTGCCCTCCATAAATGATAAAACTGTATCTTAGAAGCCTCTATTCCCACCCTAGTTCACACCACACACACACACACACACACACACCCTTCTGCAAATCTACAGATGCACACACACGTACACACAGATCTACATTTTACACTCTCATAATATAATGAATATAATACATAAATGGGATATAAATTCCATTTGGAGTTGTATAACACCCTGCATCATGCTTCACATTATGGAGTTCTCATAGAATATATTTATCTACTTCTCATGTGACATATCCTACTCATATTTTAAATTTTAACCCCCTCTAAAAATCTTCCCTTACCTTGCTTCAGAATGAGTTAAATGGTTTTTCCTCTCGGTTTCCAAAGCACATGGAAACCTCTATGTTTCTTGGAAACCTTATTGTACCACACTGAAATATGATTAAGCATCTTATGGTCTGAAGATTTCTCAAAGGGCAAGAACCTAGTCTTGTATTTTCAGAACCAAACAAAGTATCTCACACACACTATGCTACCGATACTGCTTGTAGAATTTATCCATATCTGAGCCTGTGTACACAATTAAGTATCAATTTATCCAGACAACTTGATTGAATGCCTAAGAAAAGGCAGACACTTGAAAATATAATGGGGTCAATGTACTAAGTTATTTTGTGTGTATGAGAGACATTTCTTAAACTCATGTTTGACTGATATTTTCAAATAGAGTTAATCATCTAATCAAGTATGGTTAAATACAATAAATATAGTTTATGATTGTGGTGCTAACTTCCTCTCTAATTTTTATTTCATGGTAGAGGGTCCAAAATTTTTTTAATCTAGTAATTTAATTTTATTTTGAATTAGGTATTCTTTGGTCAAACAAGGACAACAGAATAAAAAAAAAAAAAAAAGATTCCTCCCATTTGTTTTGAATAGAACATCTCAATCAAAATGCTTGCTCTCACTAAATAAATATGATATTTGCAAATGGCTTGTATTCAGCTTGCAGCCATCTCTTAGTATTATGTATTCCTCTTAGCTTGAAAAAACCTACTCTCTCTGGTTTTCCCAGTAGGAATAGTCACACGCAAAGAAAGGCACTTCTTTTGCAAAGTGAGATCATGGGATCATGTCAGCTGTCATTTGGACTATGCGTTTCTGACAAAATACTCTTATTTACCATTATTGTCACAATTTAAACACCTATTTGGCTCTAGCCCCCACAGGGACTGATTGAACTGTCACGAGGTTAAGAATGTGTACATATATAGCTGAGACTATTTTTAACTACATACACTATTCTGGGCTCGTCTAATATTTTCTAAGAGCATACTATCTAATACTCTATCTGGAGTTTTTCACCATCATCTGAAATATTTACTTTTAGAAACTTAGTATAATGGATAAACTTTACCGATTTCATATCTATGGCATCTTCCAAATTATTACTAAATATAGCACATAAACCAGCTGTACCTCTAATCCAATGTGATTAAATAGTCTGAGGCTGATTCTATTTTACCAGGTTGTTTCAACTGCCCCTCCTGCTGGTGTTAAATATTTCTCTAAGTGCAGTCTCATTTTAAGTCCATTGTTCATCCCTCATTATAAGAGTTATAAGAAAGTGACTCATCCACCTCCCCAAGGAATAGCACTCCACTGGGGAAACAAATTTATCCTTTCATAATCAGAGTAAAAACTTCTTTCATCAACTGGTCAATGTCACACATCACAAAATTAAGGGAATGCTTTCATTTTCCTTTCTAGGCACCAAACAAGGTATTCGATGCAGTGATTTATTTATGAGAGCAGGAAAATGGTTCCCCATACTACCTTTCCGGTCTGTTGCTGAAGTGGGCAATTCTTCAATAACTAAGCTTATTATTCTCAATGTGAAATGATTTTGTAACCTATTGTTATTTAATTTATAACCTTCTCCTTTCAACCACAGTGAGAATAAACCACACTTTATGGGTTTCTTCTCTCTTTTTTGAGAAACACACACACACACACACACACACACACACAAATAGCAAAGGACAAGCATCAACAAAAATACATCATATATAACCAGGAATGATGCCACTTTTCTCAACATAGTAACTGCTAGTTTAAAAATTAAACCATTGGATGATTTTTCTTTTTTAAATCACCTTCCTCATTTCCTTTGTTTCTTAGAACAATGAATAATGAATAAGGCATAAAGTCAAAAGACCTAAGTTTGAATACTCTTTTTCATTGGCTATGTGACTTTTGGAAAGCCCAAACTAACTCCTAAATTTCATTTCTTCATTTGTAATGTGGATGATGTTGACTGGCCTGTTTACTTTGGCAGCTCATTCATTATAAGATTTGAATCAGATACTATGTAAAGGAACTTTATAAGATGTAGAACTGAATACAAAAGTGATGCAATATTATCAGTCTTCCCCAAAAATCAATCATGTTGAATAAAATTAAAAATTAAGGCAATACCATGATTTTTACATAAGCTTGTGAGAGCATATTTTTTAAAATTTTCCTGAATGTTAAAAGATAATATTAAAACCAAGTCTAGCACACTTAAACTGGAGTATTGTTCAAAGGTTGTGATTACAGCAAAACTGTACTTCTCTTTAATGGAAATAAACATTAAGTAATACAATATGAGGAAAAAAAAAAAAGGCACAGGTAAATAATTTTCCCACAAAATACAATCAAAGTATTCTTCCTAATAAGACTATGTATAATGGTGGTCATTCACTAGAGGGGGTAAGAGAGCCAAAGAATAAACTAGAAATTTGGATGGGAGTCCTTAAAAATGTAATCTAGAACTGATGTGTCTTTATGTCTTTGGCTTCAAAGGAGTTAGAGAAATAGAGCACTCAGTTACAAGTACTATCAATAAACTTTGCTTAAAGAGAAAGAGGCCAATGCCTTAGTTTAGCAGTTGAATAAACTGTTTCAAGAGAATTGTTGCAAGAGAGAGAGAATAAATTGTGAACTGGGTTACTAGAAGCTGACCATGGTTGAAAGGAAGAATTGATACATTTAAGAAAAACAAAGCCAATTGAAGAACATCCTGGATAGTCAGACCAAAGTGATAGTTCCCTTAATCTCTTGTTCATTTCTTTCCCTTTCCCTAATTCAGTAAAAATATAGGTAATTAAAAAACAAACAAACAAACAAACAAACAAAAACCTGAGCGCTAGTTAAATCCCCACTAGTAAACTAGGTTTGCAACCTTAAACAAGACCATGAAATAGGACATTGTTACTTGATCTATAAAATGGGGAAATCAAAGTAGGGATTGGGATTCTTCCAAATCTTAATTATATTTTCTAAAAATTATTTTTCTCTAAAGTGGTCTTCGTGTATGTGTTAAAGCTAATTTTTATTGCTTTGTTTGTTTTCAGGATAGGAATTGAAACATGATGCTTTCACTCTTAGTCACCAATGACTAATACTTTTTATGCTCCAGTCTGTGCCCTTCATGGCTCCTCAGAGTTACTCTTTCCCCCTTTGTCTGTTTTTGAACACCCATTTCTGTTTTAAGAGGTTTCTTTGATGCTTTAAAGACACATCTGTTCTGATACTTCAACCTGTTCTGAAAGGTTCACCAGTCTAGAAGTCTTTGAAGAGAGGAGTGACTTGAGATTTTGTAAAGCTAGGATAGTTGTGTCTAATAATGATCTCCATGAAAACAACAGTATAGATATTTGAATGTTCACCGTCCATGGACATAACTGGGGGTTGCGGAAGGAAGAAGAACATCCTCCAATGATCTTCTCAAGTAGGCAATACCTTGACTCTTAGACCAGATATTTCTGAAATTCTTGATCAATAATGAAAACACATCGATACCTGTGTCCTTGAGAAATTAGTCCCACCATGATCTCAGTAGTAACTTTGGCTCTAAGAGAAGACATGATAGCTGTAAGGCACAGTTTATCTACCTTCTACCATATTATCCATCTCTAATGGGCAAAAATGCTGGCATTATATATGGCCAAAATGAAAACACACAGGCACTTACCACTATGGCTATAATGCACTGCGTGCCTATAATATAATATGGTATTTCCTTTATTACTGATAATACTATTGTACAAAGAGATAAACAGACTCAGAAGGGCTTAGTAACCTCTCCAAAGTTATGGAACTAGAAAGAAATAAAATCAAAGATTTAATGCCAGATTTATCTGAGCACAGGCATTATATGTCCAGGATCTTTTCAGGTGTCATCAAGGATAAAAGAAACAGTGGTAGTTAACAGAATTGAGTACTTACTACTTTGCAGGCACTGGTCTAAGAATTTTGCATATAGTACCTCATTTAGTCTTCACAGCAAGATTTTTAGATAGATATTATTATAATTCAATATTTAAATTTTTAAAAATAGACATAGAATTTAAATAACTTGCTCACTGTCTTCCATCTAGTGAGTGGCAAAAACCTGGGTGTGAATACTATAATTTTGATCTCAAAGCCAATGTACTTAGCCAATATTCTTGATACGCAATGTTTGAACTCTAAAAGATTATATTCTATTTGGAACCAGAATTCATTCATAGCACACTCATAGCACAAAATTCATTCAATGAATTTTTATTAAGTATTGACTATGATACACTCTATTAGAAACTAGGGATCCAAAGAAAATTAAACCAGTGTGTTTGCCTTTGGGAACTGATAATAGTACCAGTAGCCAAAACCAAACCCAATCACAGAAGGCCATCTATACTTACATGATCACATATGATAAAAGTCACAAATCCTAGCCTGGGTAGAAATAGGACAAAAATAAAATACTAAAAGCAAGATAAAAATAATGGTAGTATTTATTTCAGATATGCATAGAGTCATACTATATGTTTAATTAATTGAAGTAAACCCTCAACAAACATCCTGTACTGACCCTTTTTAGATATTCAGGAAACTGCTAGTAAAGGGAAAAGAGAGAGAAAATTTCCCTATCTTAATGGAGCTCACATATGATAATGTCCCAGTTGTCTTTACTGTATTATGTTTATTAATTGCCTTTATTAGTAGAAACATTATTAGTCTTATTGATAGATAAATAGAAGACATTTGCTATTGATTTTGTGTATTTCCAGGTATATATGGGGAGATAAAAGAATATGTAATTTTATAAATAAGTATTATTTATACTGATGATCATCTCTCCTGGTTAGTTTGAATGTCATTTTCCTCTGACAGAGAGTAAAATAATACCTTACTTCTACTTTTCAACCCCTTTGTTGAGCTCCTGATTTCAATCACAGTAGTGTTTGTGCATATAGGACTGCATGCCAATCAAGCTCTCTCTTACTACCTGGCACTCCACTTCCCCCACCCAATGCCACAGCTCTCCTAAATCAGTTAATATTAAGTAAAAAGAGGATACTTCACCTCTACTCCAAATCCACACCATCTTATGTTATATCCTAAAATATTCCTTTCTCTTGGTTTCTCTGATCTTTCTTTCTTCCTTTCTTCCTTTCTTTCTTCCTTTCTTTCCTTTTAACCAAATGTATTGTGATTTTGACTTCATGGCAAATAGGCAAATTAAACATGAAGAAATAAAAGCACTGCCCAATTTGGCGTAAGTGCAGAAGTCCATTTAATTCTACTGCTCTTCCCAAGTAGTTCCCAGGGTCCACACTGAATGGATATAATTTTGCAACTACTAATTTTCTTAGGGATTCAAAAGAAGTCATGAGAAAATATGTATGTGGCCAAAAAAGAGCTTTTTAATGCATTTTGCAATTTATGCAAATCTATACCTACTATAGCTTGCCATTTAGGAAATTACCTTAAACCATTTTCCATTCACCCACCATTAACCTAGCTTGACGGATGTCCACTAACTTCCCCACAGTTAAGGCACTATAAAATCTCCATTTATCCCACCAGCCAAATTTTATTTCACTCAAAAGCCTCCTGCCACCCCCAACGGTTGTTAGCCACCATGCAGAGCCTTCCCACTTTTGTTTTAGTAAAAACCTTTCAAGCCAATACTCACAAGCATTTACCCCAGAACCCCTTCCTCCATGTCTCAAATGTGCTGCTGAAAACAAAGCTCAAAGATATTTTTTAAATCTTTTTTTTTTTTTTTAACTAATACAATTGTACTTAAAAGGTTGCTTGGTTTGGGAAAAGACTGATATAAATCTTTTCTGCTGTGCAAGCATCCCTCAGTAATGCATATACTGTTACGTCTTGGCATTTTTCTCTAGCTGCTTGAGTGTACCTGTCAACTTCGAAAGGGGCAATAGCTGATTTTCAATGCAAGCTCATCTGCAAGCAGAGGCTCAGGAAGAAACTTTCAAATAGAGCTTTTACATAATGACTTGTTCCTACGGAAACCATTTTTGTTTTGTTTGAGCAAGAACTGACCCGTTTCTTCCTTACAAAAGAGTGTGTATGCATGTGTGTGCTTTAGTTTGCTTTTTGATCCTCAGACTATAATTAAAAACCCTGATTCACTCATGTTGAAATGGCATTATCTTATATGCTTTCTCTATGTTTATTCTTTACTCAGTGAGAGAGTTTGAATTTGAACTGAAGAGACTGGAGACAACCTTTGATATGATAAACATTTTAATTATTTATTAATATAAACAACTATGAATTTATTGAGATCAGGAAGGTAAATGCAGTAGTATCACTGTATTAATTTAAGATAAAGTATCTCAATGAAAAGGTAGTTTTTCTAGACTTCGTAGAAAGAAGAGAAGTACTTTTGTATAAATTGTTCATAATATGTATTTCTCCACATTTCCTAAAAGAGGTTGACACTCACACACCTTCAAGTACATTTAGTCAAAAGTTGTTTTTTCTTCTATATATTGTGTAACGTGAGGATCACTGTGCAAATCAGACTTTTTCGATTCTAAAAATTTATTTCCCTTTCTTTCCTTGAGGGGGGGAAAAGTGTTCGATTTTCAGTGACATTCAAAAGAAATTCTAGTTATTCCAGATTGTTCCTATTCCTGAATAAGGGAATCAGGCTCAAATGGAAAGCTTCTTTTTCTCTCTGTAATATAATATGTTTTTAAAAATTGGTGGCTCCAATGCCAGCACGTCATGGGAAATAATAAATAGAATCAGTAATTTCTTTGTTTCTGAGATATATTCCAAAGTGCAGAGTATATCTCAGGAGCAAATCTGGATTTATCTTTTTCCTTGATTACAAAATCCATGGAATTAGGAATGAGAAAATCATAATATAATTGTGTATTATAGTAATGATCCTCCTTCTTTATTGTCCTATTTCCTATCAGTATGCATGAAGTAATTACCTCAATGTTCCTCATAAATAACACCTAACAGCCTGGGAGGCATGGGTCATACTATTCATTTTCAGGACTGTATCTCCTGCAGTTGATGCTGCGGACACATGATGAGCGGGAGATTTGCTCATCATTCAACTTTGCTGCCTCTCTAGTATGGCTGTCACTCAACAAAGATATTGTCTAATTAAAGCACTATGTTCTCTGAAGGGACAAAAGAACCCAACATGAGTAAAGTTCCCATTATGGATTTGGCTTTTCCATAACTGTTCTGTCTCAGTTGTTGTTGTTGTTGTTGTTGTTTTTTAATCATCACTCCCACCAGGCAGTGCTTGCCTATCGAGACAATAACTAAATGAGTTGAGAATTCTGTCAGGTTTATATCAGCAGTGGGTAGTACACACATTACCGACTCATTAAAAAAAGAAAGTCAGAAGAAACAAATACAGATTCTTTCTTTTACTCTCAGATATCACTATTTAACAAGGACAGTTCATGGTTCAAAAGGTAAGAGATGCAAACAATGGCTCCCCAATAGACTAAGTTATTTTTGCATAAGCAACATTAATAAATGCTTAAGTAAATGTTGTCTTATAATTTCATTCTTGTTTCCATACAGCTATGTGTATTACATGCCCAAAAGAGTTTGGCTCCCTATTAGCTCATCTTTTGACAAATAGTAAGACCTCAGTAAATATAAGCTATTACATACATAAGAACAACACTGAAAATAAACCTTACCCTGAAAGGACAATATTGATATTCCATCATTGAAGAAAATTAAAACTATATGTTAGAGGCTTAGAAGAGAATTCTGAGTAAGGAGATCCCAAATCATTTTTAAAATATGACTTCATTTTTTAAATGACTTCATCTTTGAATTCAGATGTATTGGATTCTTAAGGTGAGAATGGCCATAAGTGATTAAATGTTCAGCTTCTGACATGTTTGTAAAGATTCAGTCCTTTCACTCTGAAAGAATGTTTTTAAACTTTTGTTTACAGTGGGACTCCTGGGTGGCTCAGTCAGTGAAGCATCTGCTTTCAACTCAGATCATGATCCCAGGGTCCTGGGATCAAATCCCACACTGCTCAATGAGAAGTCTGCTTCTCCCTCTGTGTGCCACTCCCCCTGCTTGGGTCTTCTCTCTCTGACAAATAAATAAAGAAAATCTTTTTAAAAAAATTTTAAAAAAGGAAACTTTTGTTTACAGAACCATGGGTTTCAATAGCATTGCCTTGGCTCCTGCTGCCAGGACCTGGGGAAAAGGGGTTAGGAAGGTGATGCTTCATATGTAGGCAACTAAAGTATTCAAAGTATAAAAAAAAGGTTGAGAAGAATCTTAAAATGGAATATGGTGCAAGGTTTTTCCAAAGCACTTTTTATTATTAAAAGATAATCTATGATGATAATACAAAATGAAAAGCAGTTGGTAGGATAAGGTTGAAAAGGTTGAAAATTTCATGTATGTTACTTAGCATACTCATGACAATGGCTCTTAGAAGTATTTGCAGCTTTGGGCATGCATAAGCAATCTCAAAGGTTTAGTAACTTGCCCAGGACTGTCACATGTTTAAGCAATAACCACAGAAATCAAACCCAGTCTGTCTCTGACTTCAACTTTCAGGTTGAAAGTAATTTCAACCCCATGTATAGAACATAGAAGCACAAATCCTGCATTTGCTAAGGCAGCCTTGTGAGTATGCTCAGCTGAGGTGAATAGTGAGGTAATAATACAAACGCTATTTATGAGTGTAGAGAGAAAATGAAGATAGATTTAATTAAATATAAGAATCATAGCTAAGATTAGTAACAGTATAGTACTACAGTGCAATGGTTCAACCTATGATTTTTCAACTTTATGATGGTGAGAAAGTGATACCCATTTAGTAGAAACTGTACTTTGAATTTTGAATTTTGACCTTTTCCCAGGCCAGTGATATGAGGTATAATATTCTCATGAGGCTGGGCAGCAGCAGTGAGCTGCAACTCCCCAGCCACAGGATCATGAAGGTAAACAAGTGATACACTTAAAACCATTCTATACCCAGACTCATTTTGTTTTCCACTTTCAGTACGGTATTCAACAAATTACATAAGATATTCAACACTTTATTATAAAATAGGCTTCATGTTAGATGATTTTGTCCAGCTGAAGGCAAATGTGAGGGTTCTGAACACATTTAAGTCCAGCTAACCTAAGCCATGATGTTCAATAAGTTAAGTATATTAATTGCATTTCAATTTACAATATTTTCAATTTATGACGGGTTTACCATGACATAACTCCATTATAAATTCATGAAGATTTTGTATGACTATTTTCATTCCTTTTTTTTAGAACAGAAAGTCTAACTGAAAGTAATTTCCCTCTTTCATGTGTGAATATAATTAAAAAGCTGTTTTGGTATTGTTATTTGGAAGACAGGAGGTAAGTGGCTGGTTTTAATAAATACGCTGCTGCTATTTTGGAGAAAATGAACATTTTAAAACCTCATGAGTTGAGGCAGTAGAAGGAATGTTGCAGTGTCTCATGTACCATGATGTTTCTGTAGCATTTAACATTATTAACAATATCTTTTCACACTTAATCCCATCTTCAATTTCTCCTACAAAAATTGAAACCCTTTGTCATCCCAATTGCCTACTTTCTCTCCTTTCACTTGGCATAAGGAACATTAATTGAGGGGGAGAAAAAAGCCAACTGGATGCTTTCTTTTTTCTTTTTATTACCCTATAATACATTATTTGTTTCAGGGGTACAGGTCTGTGATTCATCAGTCTTACACAATCCACAGTGCACACCATAGCACGTATCCTCCCTAATGTCTATCACACAGTCACTCCATCCATCTCAACACCCCTCCACTCCAGCAAGCCCCAGCTTCCTGAGATTAAGGGTCCCTTATGTTTTCTCTCTCTCTCTCTGGTTTTGTCATTTCATTTTTCCCTCCCTTCCCCTATGACCCTTTGTCTTGTTTCTCAAATTGCTCATATTAGTGAGATCATATGATACTTGTCTTTCTCTGATTGACTTATTTCACTTAGTATAATACCCTCTAGTTCCATCCACGTCTTTGCAAGCGGCAAGATTTCGTTTTGATGGCTGCATAATATTCCTCTGTGTGTGTGTGTGTGTGTGTGTGTGTGTGTGTGACATCTTTATTCATTCATCTGTTCAGTGGACATCTAGGCTCTTTCAATAGTTTGGTTATCGTGGAAATGTGCTGCTATAAACATTGGGGTGCACATGCCCCTTCGGATCACTACATTTGTATCTTCAGGGTAATTATCTAGTAGTGCAATTCCTGGGTCATAGGGTAGCTCTATTTTCAACTTTTTTAGGAATCTCCATACTGTTTTCCAGAGTGGCAAGATCAGCTTGCATTCTGACTAGCAATGTAGGATCTGCATCCTTGCCAACATCTGTCATTTCCTGACTTGTTAATTTTAACCATTCTAACTGGTATGAGATGGTAACTCATTGAGGTTTTGATTTGTATTTCCCTGATGCCAAGTGATGTTGAGCACTTTTTCATGTGTCTGTTGGCCATTTGGGTGTCTTCTTTGCTGAAATGTCTGTTCATGTCTTCTGCCCATTTCTTGATTGGATTATTCGTTCTTTGGGTATTGAATTTGATGAGTTCATTATAGATTTTGGACACTAGCCCTGTATCTGATATGTCATTTGCAAATATTTTCTCTCATTCTTGCAGCTGTCTTTTAGTTTTGTTGACTGTTTCCTTTGCTATGCAAAAGATTTTATCTTTTTTTTTTCCCAGTGTTCCAAAATTCATTTTTTATGCACCACACCCAGTGCTCCATGCAATACGTGTCCTCCATAATACCCACCACCAGGCTCACCCAACTCCCCAACCCCCTCCCCTCCGAAACCCTCAGTTTGTTTCTCAAAGTCCACAGTTTCTCATGATTTGTGTCCTCCTCTGATTTCCCCCAACTCACTTCTTCTCTATCACCCAATGTCCTCCATGTTATTCTTCATGCTCCACAAGTAAGTGAAACCATATGATAATTGACTCTCTCTGCTTGGCTTCTTTTACCCAGCATAATCTCTTCCAGTCCCATCCATGTTGATACAAAAGTTGAGTATTCATCATTTCTGATGGCTACATAATATTCCATTGCATTTTTGGACCACATCTTCTTTATCCATTCATCTGTTGAAGGGCATCTCGGTTCTTTCCCCAGTTTGGTCACTGTGGTCATTGCTGGTATGAACATTGGAGTACAGATGGCCCTTCTTTTCACTACATCTATATCTTTAGAATGCAAGGGTGGTTCAACATTCAAAAATAAATTAATATGATAGAACAAATCGATAAGAGAAGAGAGAAGAACCACATGGTCCTCTCAACTGATGCAGAAAAAAGTATTTGACAAGATACAGCATCTGTTCCTGATTAAAAAGATTCAAAATAAAGGGATAGAGGGAACATTCCTCAACTTCATAAAATCTATGAAAAACCCAGAGTGACTATCATCCTCAATGGGGAAAAGCTGACAGCCTTCCCTTTGAGATCAGGAACATAACAAGGATGTCTATCTTGACACTGTTGTTCAATATAGTACTAGAAGTCCTAGCAATAGCAATCAGACAACAAAAAGAAATAAAAGGTATTCAAATTGGCAAAGAAGAAGCCAAACTCTCTCTCTTCACAGAGATAAGTCTTTTGGAAAAGCCAAAAAACTCCACCCCCAAAATACTAGAATTCACACAGCAATTCAGTAATGTGGCAGGAAACAAAATTAATGTACTGAAATCAGTTGCATTCTTATACACTAATAATGAAAATATAGAAAGGGAAATTAGCAAAAGCTTTTTTCTTGATGAAGTCCCAGTAGTTCATGTTTGCCCTTGCTTCCTTTGCCTTTGGCAATGTGTCTAGGAAGAAGTTGCTATGGCTGAGGTTGCTGTCTGTGTTCCCCTCAAGTATTTTGTTGGATTTCTGTCTCACACTAAGGTCTTTCATCCATTTTGAGTCTATTTCTGTGTGTGGTGTAAGAAAATGGTCCAGTTTCAGTCTTCTGCATGTGGTTGTCCAATTTCCCAACACCATTTGTTGAAGAGACTTTTTTCCATTAGACATTCTTTTCTGCTTTGTCAAAGATAAGTTGACCATAGAGTTGAGGGTCTATTTCTGGGCTCTCTATTCTGTTCCATTGATCTATGTGTCTGTTTTTGTGCTACTACCATACTGTCTTGATGATCATAACTTTTTAATAGAGATTGAAGTCCGAAATTGTGATGCCACCCACTTTGGTTTTCTTTTTCAATAGTCCTCTGGCTATTAGGGGTCTTTTCTTGTTCCATACAAATTTTAGGATTATTTGTTTCATTTCTTTGAAAAAAGTTGATTTTTTTTTTTTTTTAACAGACAGATCACAAGTAGACAGAGAGGCAGGCAGAGAGAGTGGGTAAAGCAGTCTCTCCACTGAACAGAGAGCCCAATGTGGGGCTCAATCCCAGGACCCTGAGATCGTGACCTGAGCTGAAGGCAGAGGCTTAACCCACCAAGCCACCCACGTGCCCCAGTTGATGGTATTTTGACAGGGATTGCACTAAATATGTAGATTGCTCTGGGTAACATAGACATTTTCACAATTATATGTTCTTCCAATCCATAAGCATGGAATGATTTTCCATTGCTTTGTGTCTTTTTCAGTTTCTTCTGCGAGTATTCTATAGTTTTCTGAGTACAGATTCCTTGCCTCTTTGGTTAGATTTATTCCTGGGTATCTTATGGTTTGGGTTGAAATTATAAATGGGACTGACTCCTTAATTTCTCTTTCTTCTGTCTTGTTGGTGTATAGAAATAGAACTGATTTCTGTACATTTTTTTTATATCCTGCCACTTTACTGAATTCCTGTATGAGTTCTAGCAGTTTTGGAGTGGAGTCTCTTGGGTTTTCCACATAAAGTATCATATCATCTCCAAAGAGTGAATGTGACTTCTTTGCCTATTTGGATGCCTTTTATTTCTTTTTGTTGTCTAATTGCTGAGGCTAGGACTTCCAGTACTATATTGAATAGCAGTAGTGATAATGGACATCCCTGCCATGTTCCTGACCTTAGAGGAAAAGCTCTCAATTTTTACCCATTGAGGAAAATATTCACTGTGGTTTTTTCATAGATGGTTTATATGATATTTAGGTATGTAGCCTCTATCCCAGCACTGTGAAGAGTTTTAATCAAGAAAGATGCTGTACCTTGTTAAATGCTTTTTCTGCATCTATTGAGAGTATCATAGGGTTCTTATTCTTTCTTTTATTTATATATTGTATCACACTGGTTGATTTGCAGATGTTGAACCAATCTTGTAGCCCAGGAATAAATCCCACTTGTTCATGGTGAATAATGTTTTTAATGCACTGTTGGATCCTATTGGTTAGTATTTTGGTGAGAATTTTGCATCCATGTACATCAGGGATATTGGTCTATAATTCTCCCTTTTGATGGGGTCTTTGTCTGGTTTTGGGATCGAGGTAAAGTTGGCCTCATAACATGAGTTTGGAAGTTTCTTTCCATTTCTATTTTTTTGGAACAGTTTCAGAAGAACAGCTATTAATTCTTCTTTAAATGTTTGGTAGAAATCCCTTGGGAAGCCATCTGTCCCTGGACTCTTTTTTGTGGGGAGGTTTTTGATGACTGCTTCCATTTCCTTACTGGTTAAGGGTCTGTTCAGGTTCTCTATTTCTTCTTGGTTCAGTTTTGGTAGTTTATACGACTCTAGGAATGCATCTATTTCTTCCAGATTGTAAAATTTGCTGGCATATAGCTGCTCATAATATGTTCTTATAATTGTTTGTATTTCTTTGGTGTTGGTTGTAATCTCTCCTCTATCATTCATGATTTTGTTAATTTGGCATCGTTCTCTTTTCTTTTTCTCTGATCAGGGCTGGATCAATCTTATTATTATATTTTCTTTTTGCAAGTCTGATCAGGGCTTGATCAATCTTATTATTATATTATAAACCATCTCCTAGATTATAAACCATCTCCTAGTTTCATGATCTGTTCTGTTGTTCTTTTGGTTTCTCTTTCATTGATTTCTGCTCTGACCTTCATTATTTCTCTTCTTTGCTGTTGGGTTTAGGCTTTTTTGCTGTTCTTTCTCCAGCTCCTTTAGGTATAGGGTTAGGCTGTATATTTGAGACCTTTCTTGTTTCTTGAGAAAGGCTTGTTTTGCTATGTACTTTCCTCTCAAACCACCTTTCCTGCATCCCAGAGATTTTGAAGAGTTGTGTTATCATTTTCATTTGTTTCCATGATTTTTTAAAATTCTCCTTTAATTTCCTGGTTGACCCATTCATTCTTTAGTAGAATGTTCTCTAGTTTCTATGATTTGAGTTCTTTCCAGCTTTCCCCTTGTGATTGAGTTCTAGTTTCAAAGCACTGTGGTCTGAAAAGATGTATGGAATGATCCCAATCTTTTGATACTGTTTGAGGCCTGATTTGTGACCTAGGATGTGATCTATTCTGGAGAATGTTCCATGTGCATTTGAGAAGAATGTGTATTATGTTGCTTCTGATAGAATATTCTGAATATATCATGAAGTCCATCTGGTACAGTATGTCATTTAAAGACTTTATTTCCTTGTTGATCTTTTGCTTAAATGATCTATTTCAGTGAGGGGGGGTGTTAAAGTCCCCTACTATTATTGTATTATTGTTTATGTGTTTCCTTGATTTTCTTATTAATTGGCTTATATAATTGGCTGCTTCCATGTTAGGGGCAAAGATATTTAAAATTGTTTGATCTTCTCATTGGATAGATATTTTAAGTATGATTTGGTATCCTTCCTCATCTCTTATTTTGTCTTGGCTTAAAATCTAATTTGTCTGATATAAGGATTTCCACCCCAACCTTCTTTTGATATCCATTTGCATGGTAAATTGTTTTCCAACACTTCACTTTAAATCTGGAGATGACTTTGGATCTAAAATGAGTCCCTTGGAGACAGCATATTGATGGGTCGTGCTTTTTTTCAAATCTGATACCCTGTGTCTTTTGATCAGGGCATTTAGCCCATTTACATTCAGGGTAACTACTGAAAGATATGAATTTCATGCCATTGCATTGCCTGTCAGGTGACTGTTACTGCATATTGTCTCTGTTCCTTTCTGGTCTATGTTACTTTCAGGTTTTCTCTTTACTTAGAGGACCCCTTTCAATATTTCCTATAGTGCTGGTTTGGTATTTGCAAATTCTTTCAGTTTTTGTTTGTCCTGGAAGCTCTTTATCTCTCCTTCTATTTTCAGTGACAGCCTAGCTGGATATAGTATTCTTGACTGCATAATTTTCTTGTTTAGTGCTCTGGTTATATCATGCCAGTCCTTTCTGGCCAGCCAGGTCTCTGTGGTTAGATCTGCTACCAATCTAATATCTCTACCATTGTAGTCTACAGACCTCTTGTCCAGAGCTGTTTTCAAGATTTTCTCCTTATCTCTGAGACTTGTAAGTTTTACCATTAGATAACTAGGTGTTGATCCATTTTCAATGAATTTGTGGGGGCTTCTCAGTGCCTCCTGGATTTTGATGCCTATTTCCTTCCCCAAATTAGGGAAGTTCCCCACTATAATTTGCTCCAATATACCTTCTGCCCCCCCCTTCTTCTTCTGGGATCCCAATTATTCTAATATAGTTTCATCTTATGGTATTATTTATCTCTCAAATTCTCCCCTCATGATTCAGTTGTTGTTTCTCTCTCTTTTTCTCAGCTTCTTTATTTTCCATCATTTGGTCTTCTATATCACTAATTCTTTCTTCTGCCTCTTTTATCTTAACAGTTAGAGCCTCCATTTTTATTGTACCTCATTAATAGCCTTTTTGATTTTGACTTGGTGAGATTTTAGTTATTTCATTTCTCTAGAAAGGGATTCTCTAGTATCTTCTATGCTTTTTTTCCAGCCCAGCTATTATCTTTATTATTATCATTATGAACTCTAGTTCTGACATCTTACTAATGTCTGTATTGATTGGGTCCCAGGCTGTTGGTACTGCCTCTTGTTTTTTTGTTTTGTTTTGTTTTTTTGATGAGTTTTTCTGTTTTGTCATTTTGTCCAGAGAAGAATAGATGAATGAGTGAACAAAATTCTTAAAGTGTAACAACTCCAGGTAAATATACACTAAACAAATCATAAGAGACCCAAAAACAGGGGGAAAAAGAAAAAAAAGAGAGAATATCATTATGCTGGTGAATGGAACCGAGCCACACACTAGATTTTGGGTACATTTTGGTCTGTTAGAAAAAATTGCCTTTGAACATTTTAAGGAAAGAAAAACTTATATATATATATATATATATATATACGCACAAAAATAAGGGTAAATATGATGAAGAAATGGAATATGATTGTACAGATGAAAATTTAAAAAGGTTTTTGAAATGGAATTCATAAGATAAGAAGTTGGTTGAAAAAAGAAAATAAAAACAAAAACAAAAAAATAAAAAAGGAGAAAATGTGATTAGGCAGGAGACTAGAACAAAGCAATACACTAGATTTAGGGTATTTTTGGTCTGTTAGAAGAAATTGCATCCTAAAATTTTAAGGAAAGAAAAACTATACACACACACATACACGCACACACACAATAAGGTTAAATATAATGAAGGGATAGAATATGACAGTAAAAATGAAAATTAAAGAAATATTTAAAAAAGGAATTGATAAGATGTTGGTCGAAAAAGGAAAGAGGACTTCAAAAAGTAGGAAAAAAAGTAAATTAAAAAAATAACTTAAAAAAAATTAACTTCGAATGACTAAAGAATCATGGGTAAAAATCCATGAATTTTAAGTCCTATATTCCCCTAATGCTGGAGTTTTGTAGTTCTCACTGATCAGTAAACTTGGTCTTGGCTGGATGTTCTTGCTGATCTGGAGAGGGCCCTGTTGGAGTGATTCTCAAATGCTTTTTTCAGAGATGAATTTTACCACCCTTTCCAGGATCCAAGCTATGTAATCTGCTCAGATTTGGTCTCAGTAGCTTTTGCTTCCTGAAACCTTTCCATATAGCTTTGGAGGATGAGAATGAAAATGGTGACTTCCCAATTTCTGGCCCTGGAGGAGCTGAGAACTTGGGAATCCACTTCTCAGTGAGCCCTCAGAGAAAAGCAGTCAATCACTCCTATTTCTCTTGTCTCCAGCCACAGTCCATGCTTACCTGGCCTATCACTGAACATTTCTATTTCTGGCACATGACCCTGTTTGCAGGAGGGATTCCTGTGGTGCACTCCTATGCCACTCCTCTTAGGGGATGAAAGGAGTCTCCCTGAATCTGCTGCTTTTTTGGTCCCCGTTCAAAGAGTAGTTGCCCAAGTGTGCAACCGATCATGGTTTATGGCAACTCCAAGCTGAGAACGCACTCCTTGGCTCCATCTTTGCAGCCATCTTCCCCACTCTGATACTTAGGTGTTCTGCCACATTCAGACACCCTCAATATTTCTGTGACCACAAGGGTCCTGAGACCACACTGTTCCAGCAACAGTTCCACTCCCTGCTTAGCCACTGGAGCGACATCCCTAAGCAGAACAGACTTCTACAAGTTCTGATTTTGTGCTCCACTGCTCTAACTTGCTGGTAGCCAGCTGATGGAGGCTACCCCCACCCCTGCCACCACCACGTGGTCTATCTTCCCATGTACTGTTTCAGATTCACTTCTCTACATGTCCTACGTTCCAGAAAGCGTCACTTTTCTGCTCATCGAATAGCTGCTATTCTTTTCTTTGCTCTCCTATTGAGTTTATAGGTCTTGAGAATGGTTTGATAACAACCTAGCTGAATTCCTGGGACCAGCTAAAATTTAGATCTTTTACTCATTCTCCATCTTGCTCCCCTGCCAACTGAGTGCTTTAATATCACTATAGAATTGTAGTCCCCAACTTCATTTGGGACCTTGGTTATGACCCTGAATCCTGTAATATGCCTTTATTTTGCTTCCTTTTGCAATTCCAGCTGAAACTAATCCAAAATTTTCCCAGTCTCATTAAGACATTTGCACCTCACAATCACTTTTAGCAGATGCCTTTAACTTTTATTTCAGAGAAAAAGGTGATGTTTCTGTCTCCTTGGATAATAAGAATCCCAACTTTTTTTCCACCACCCACAAATAAATATATACATCAGAAAACATCCTATTTTATTTCCCTTTTTTTAGTAAGCAAGTGTTATTCTGTATTCTAAATAGACCCCTTCAGAAACCTTTCTCTTTAGCCTTTAATTCCTCCTCTTTCCTAACTCTCAAGGATATGAACACCCTTAAAATTAACATTAAAAACAACAAATAACCATTACCAAATTAATAGTGAAGTGAAATTCAAACATCATTTTTACCTATTTTATCACCATTCATTTACTCATCAGTTCACTGTTATCTGGATGCTTTTTCTCACCCATCACTGAGTCTGATGTGGTTGGGGTTAAAATATCCTTAGGGAAATAATACCAGACAGATAATTGGAAAACCTAGGCCTATGTAAATGAATCTTTGTTTCAGAAATAAATATAAAAAAACTCATTCTTCCTTGTTTCTTAATTTAATTGATAGGAAATTGACATTTATATTCCTAGGAAGGTGGGTAAACATACTATTCTCTATTTATTCCAATAAAAAATACCTAAAACATTTAATGTAATTTATTAAATAAACACAAAAAGTCTATGAGCAAAGATAGACTGTGGATGTTACCAGCCAAGGGATGATTATTTGGAGTTTCAATTTTTGCCTCATAGATCTAAGACCAGGAGCTGAATATACTAGCAACCTGGAAAGACAAACCAGAACATAAAAGAAAAGTCCCAACAGAAACTGTTCTATCTAGCCAAAAACTGTTTGAGAGGTGGCTTAGCACAACAGAGATGTTTTAGACATAGTCACTCTAGTCTAGACAAAGAATACATACAAAAATTGTGGTTCCATCCCATCCTTGTTAGCAAAGGGCAAGTGGAAAGCCTGGACTTCCATTTTTGTGAAGCTGTAATAAGGTGGTCTAACATCTATACTAGGGTAGTGTCAGAGAATGTCAAGTAGGGAGTCAGAATTTTCTTACCAGCCACCAATATACTCCTCCCCACAGAAGGGCAAATGAAGACTTAAGATATCACTATACTCCAAGGAGAATTAAAAAAGTGTGTGTATTTGGATATATATACACACATACATATATATGTATGTATATATATGTATGTATGTATGCATATGTATACATATGTATATATGTGTGTATGTATATGTATGTATATGTATACATATGTATACACACACACACGTGTGTGTGTGTGTGTGTGTATGCTTTGTATATGTGTGTGTGTGTGTATAATATATTCTATATAGCAGCACCAAATCAAATGCTGGAAGATGCAGAGAATCTGAATCACTCATAAAATGCTGGTGAGAAAATAAAATGGTATTGCCATTCTGGAAAAACAATTCAGCAGCTTCATAAAGAACTAAATAAACAGTTACTGTATAACCCCAAAATTACACTCTTGGTGAGAAAATAAAATGGTACTGCCATTCTGGAAAAACAATTCAGCAGCTTCATAAAGAACTAAATAAACAGTTACTGTATAACCCCAAAATTACACTCTTGGGCATTTATTCCAAAGAAATAATGACTTACTTTCAGACAAAAGCTCTACACAAACGTTTATAGCAACTTTATTTGTAATAGCCCCAAACTGGAAACAACTCAGGTTTCCTTCAAAGTATGAAATCTTAACATGTCCGTACAATGGAATACTACTCAGCAATAAAAAAGCAACAAAATACTTATATAGACAACAACTTGAGTGGATCTCCAAAGAAGTGTGCTCTGTGAGAACTGGTTGAATGAAAGGAAGCCAGTCGCAAAAGACAAATTACTATATAATTCTATCTAAATAACCTTCTTAAAGTGACAACATTATAGAACTAAGGAGCAGATAGTGATCTGCAGTGGTTAGGCAGGGGTGGGATGAGAAGGAAGTAGCTATAGCTTAGAAAGGGCTAAATGAGAACTCCATGTACTAATGGAGATATTTCATATATGAACTGTGTGTGCATGTCCATAATCTGGTTGTGTCATATACTATAGCTTAGGACAATGCTATCATTGGGAGAAACTGGATAAAGGGTACATGGACACTCTCTACAACTGCAGCTGCAAATGAATCCATCTCAAAATAAAGTAAGTAGAAATATGAAAAGACCGTTGGATATTGAATGCAAAACCATAATAATAACCTGACTGGTTTGTTATATTTATGGAAATGACATAGAAAATTAAGAAACATATGTCTAAATTTCCCACTGCCAAAGAATGAAAACACAAAGAAAATTAAGAAATATTTTAGACTGAATGATAAAATAATAAAGCATCAAAATTTATAGTATGCTACTAACACATTTTTTAAAGGACAGTTTTTTGTTTAAATGCTTATATTAGAAAGAAATAAAATTTAAAATTATTGATCTTAATGTACAAATATAAGAAGTAAACAAAAAGATTAATTAAAGCCAAAGTAAATAGAATGAGGAAAACTATAAATATATGAGAAAAATTAAATAAAACAGACCAAACAATAGAGTGAAATTAATAAAACTAACAAACACACCTTTGGAAAGATCATTATGTTCAATAACCATCTAGTTAAACTGATACACAAAAATATCATTTAGGGGCAACTGGGTGGTTAGGTGTCTGCCTTCAGCTCAGGTCATGGTCCCAGGGTTCTGGAATTGAGCCCCATGTCAGGCTCCCTGCTCAGGAGGGAGTCTGCTTCTCCCTCTCCCTCTGCCTCTCCCCTCCTCATGCTCTTTCTCTGAAGTAAATATATAAAATCTTTAAAAAATACATTCTAGAGAAAACACAAATTATGAATATCAAGAAATAATGGTACAAAATTTCTATAGATATTAAACATAAAGAGTTTAAAACAATACATTTGAAAGCTTAAATGAAATGGATACACTACTTGAAAGCTAAAAACTACTCAAAATGAAACAAGGAAAAAGAGAATTTCTACTAACCCTAAATCTTTTAAAGAAAATGAATTTATAATGTAAATATTTCTATAAAGTAAATGCCAGTCCAGATGACTTCACTGGCAAATTTTCTTCCAAATATAAAAAAAGATATAAAACCAGCTTTACACAAGAAATAGAAAAGTTTTCCAAATTCACTTTATGTCAGTGAACTCTGATACCAAGCCACACAAGAGTATTAAGGAAATAATATGTGATTTTAAATACAAAAAATGCAAAGATAAGAAAATAACATGTCAGAACAAAATAATCTATCTACATAGACATAAAAACTCTTAACAAATGAGCAAATAAAACCAGCAGTATATAAAAAGGATACATTAATATGATCAAATTGGGATTTAGCTCATGAATGCAAGTTTAGTTTTGAAGTCAATTAATGCAAGTAGCTAGATTATTAAAGATGATAAAATTATCACAATAAATGCAGAAAATTTATTCAACAAAAAATGGTATTTTCATGAAAGAGACTTTCAGCAAACTGAGAAGAAAACACTCTTCAATGTGTTAGAGTATAATTAAATTTATGTGTGTATATAAGTAAATACATGTATATGTATATACACATACACACAGCCACAGGTGATAGCATAATTAATGGAGAAATACAGAGCAGATTTCTTCTATTCTATAATATGTGAGAGGTCCTATCCAGTATAAAAAGGTGAGGGGAAAAAATCATAAATTTTAAAAAGAAAGAAAAAAGCATGATTATCCATGCAGAAAAGCTTAAAAAAAAAAATCTACACACATACACACACACACACACACGCAAACCCCACGAGTTACAAGAAGACTTTTAGCAAGGTCAGTGGACAGAAGGTCAATATAAAAATCAGTTGTGTTTTTTTATACTAACAAAAATTTAGGGAAAATATTTTTTAAATTATATCACTTAAGATTTATAAAAATATAAAATACTGTGGCATAAATTTAACAAATGATGAGAGAAACACCTAGACTGAAAACTGATATGAAATGTTAATTTTAGGTAAGGCAGTCCTAAGTAAATGGAGAGATATGCTATGCTTATGAGTTGGAAAACCCTTAACTGTTAAGATTTAAATTTTCCTTAAAATGATCCATAGAATTAATTCCTTCCCAATTCAAGTCCTAGTGAGGTTTTTTGGAAGAATTGACAAAGAGATTCTAAAATATATGTGGAAATTTCAAGGATCTAGAATAGCCAAACAAATATCAAAAGAACAAACTTGGAGAATTTCTATTGCCTGATTTAAAGTTTTACTAGATAGCCACAGTATCTAAGACAGTATGGTAGTCGTAAGGATATATAACTTAATCATAGGTAACTAGATCAATGGAATAGAATAAGGAGTCCAAAAATAACTCATACTTTTACTTCCAATTGATTTTCTACAAAAGTACCGAAGCAGTTCAGTGGAGGAAGGAAAGTATTTTTAACACATGGTGCTGGAAGAAACACAAGAAACATTCAACCTTATCTCATATATAGACAAAAAAATAATTTGAGAAAACTCATAGCCCTGAATGTAAAACACAGGAAAATATCTCTGAGACACTGTTACCAAGATTTCTTAGACAGTACCCAAAATACCAACAAAGAAAGATAAAAAGGAGTAATTTGACTTCAGCAAAATGTAAAAATAAACTCTTATTTTTTCGAAAGAACCATTAAGGAAACAAAAAGATGTCATGGATGGTGAGAAAACATTCACCCTATATACTAACAAAAAATTTCTTTTTCAGAATCTACAAATGTACTCAATAACAAAGTTTTCAGATTGATATAGACACTTCATAATATATGTTATGGGCTAAACTGTACTACCTCAGGATTAATATGTTGAAGACCTAACTCCCCAAATATGACTGTATTTGGATATAGCACCTTTAAAAAGGTGATTTATGAAGTTATTGAAATGGGCTCTTATCCCATCAGAGGACATTTGACCACAGAGATAACAGAAAACTTGGATACACAGACAACAGGAGTCACCTTGCAAGAAAGAAAGACTGTGTGAGGAAGCAGTGATGTGCAAGCCAAGGAGAGAAGACTCAGGAAAACCAGGCCTGTCAGCACTTTCATCCTGGACTTCTAGCTCCTAGAACTGTGAGAAAATAAATTCCTGTTGGTTTAGCCACCCAGTCTATGATGTTTCTTTATGGAAACTCTAGAAAACTAATACACTGAATCTGTAAAAGTAATAATACTTAAATAGGTGTTTAATATCACCAGTCATTAGAGAAATACAAATTTAAGCCAAATAGGGTACTATTTGCACCTATTAGAATAACTGAAATTAAAAGGCCAACAACACTAAATATCAGTGAGGTTATAGAGAAATTAGAACCTCCATGCATTAGTAGTAGGAAAATAAAATAGAAAACCACTGGAAAACTCTATTAATTTCATACAACCTCAAACATACATGTATCCTTTGATCAAGAAATTTCACTGATGGGTATTCACCTAAAAGAAATTAAAATATATGCCCACAGAAATGTTTATAGGAATATGTAATCCAACTTTAATATAATAGCTTAAAACTAATAACAACATGAATATATATATTGATCTATAGAATTAATTAAAGAGAGGGGCACTTGGGTG
Organism: Mustela erminea; assembly: GCF_009829155.1. Lineage (NCBI taxonomy): Eukaryota > Metazoa > Chordata > Mammalia > Carnivora > Mustelidae > Mustela > Mustela erminea. The sequence continues at coordinate 48,924,384 of NC_045623.1, read as the reverse complement.
GCTCAGTGGGTTAAGCCTCTGCCTTCAGCAGAGGTCATGATCCCAGGATCCTGGGATCGATCCCCGCATAGGGCTCTCTCCTCAACATGGAGCCTGCTTCTCTCTCTCTCTCTCTCTCTCTCTCTCTGCCTGCTTCTCCGCCTACTTGTGATATCTGTCTGTCAAATAAATAAATAAAATCTTTAAAAAAAAAAAGAAACACACAGAATATAAATAGTGATATATTTGAAAAATGGAGTACTGCTTTGCAATAAAATGGAACTACTGATGCATGAAAAACACAGACTAATTGCAACATTATGTTCAGTTAGAGAAAAAAGAACAAATATACCATCTATTCTTCAAGGTATATGAAATTCAAGAACAGACAAGACTAATAGGTGATAGAAATCAAAACTGCATTATCCCTTGGAGGGAGGACAGAGATTACTTGGGTCTGAAAATAAGGGAAATTTGGGGAGGGTCATTCTTTATAGGAATATAATTTATATTTATGCATTTGTCAACACTGACAGAACTCTATAGGTAAAATCTGTGCATTTTACCCTATATATTTTAAAGTCTCAGTCATTGGAAGATTATCCTAAAAATTAGTAAGAATGCTGCACTTAGGGATGAAATTTGAATGCCAGTGGGACAGTGTGAAAATGTTCACTTTTACAGCTTTTGAATTTGTATTACTTATTTAAAAATATAACAAAAATGGTTTCAAAATTTTGTCAAAACAAACCAGAAACTCCATTTTAATTAAACTAGGAGCTAAGTATAATCTCTATACATTATACAGGCTGTCAATGGGGCAAGAGCAAAGTGAGAGGAACAGGTCAAAGGTCAGGCACCTCCTGAAAGTAGTTTCACCAGTAGCAAGGGCAGCAGATTTTAGAGTACCAGCCCTGATACACTTCACGAAGCAAGGGATACAATTGATATATTGACTGCCAAGTCAATAAATATAAATGAATTTAGCTCAAGTTTTAAAAAAGCACATCAGACTATATCACAAAAGAAAGCACACAGGGTGCCTGTGTGGTTCAGTAGATTAAGTGTCTGCCTTTCTGCTCAGGTCATGATCCCAGGATCCTGGAATCGAGTCCCACATAGGGCTCCTTGCTCTGGAAGGAGCCAGCTTCTCCCTCCGCCTGCCTTTCCCCTTGCTTATGCTCTCTCTCTGATAGATAAATAAATAAATAAACAAACAAAACCTTAAACAAAAAGCATAGTTTTGCAAAATGTAAATGTCATATCAAAATCAAAATGACTAAGAAGTTCTGAAAATAAACAGGCAAATGTATATACCAACACAGAGTATGCAGGCACAATTATTAATATTGGACATGGTGGAAATTAGTGCAAAAGGGCACTGATTGGAAAAAGTAAAGAACCTAAAATGTTAAAAGTTACAACTCAAAAAGAGGACCTAGAAGTTAGTGATGTATATGAACTTATATAATGTAGCAACATTTGCAAATCTATAAACAGAAAATTAAAAGAGAAGTAGATGAAACACAATCGAAATGGAAGATTTTAATTCATAGCTAACTTCTCTCACTCTAGTACAGCTCACATAGGCAAAAAATTAATTAAGATGTATGCAGGACATCTGGATGTAACAAAGACTTAATTTTATGGTTCAAAGCCCCCAAAGATGAGGATCACTTTTGAAAAAGCGATCTTTTGCTTTTGAAAGGCAAAAATGTACCCTTAAGTCTTTTCATGGCAACTTTAGGAATTAGCTGAACTGGCTGGCTTCAGATGTCTTCTTGGATTCACTTTGGTTCAGTGAATCAGGGGAGGTAGATTCAGAACCACAGAAACAAACCATATTTGCAAGAGGCAGTCTGCTTGTCTGGCAACAGAGCAGAAGGGACCTTGGAGTTAGAAGAGCCAACAAGGCTGGAATGCTACTCTGGCTCCTTCCCATCCTGTCATCCCTTTCCAAACCCCACCATAAATTTTCTGCCAGTTAATTTCCTGCCACGAAAACCCAATTCATTCAATGATGATTAATAAAAAAGGATCAAACAAATATAATACCAAAAATAAGAAACAGAAAGGCAAAAAGACTGGATTTGACTACTGAACTCAAGAGTAAAACAAATACATCAAAGTGATAGAATATAAATATTACATGCTATAATAAAGTAGAAATAATTCAGAAATTATAAATTAAGTAAAAATGGAGAAGAGAAGAGAAAGAGAAGAGAAGGTGAAAGATAGACTAAGTTAGCTGGTTATATTATCTGATAAAACCAGGCATTAAAAGATCATTTTCAGCTGAGAAATCAAGTAAAAGAGATCTACTTTATCCTGAAATGAAGAATGTTCCTTCTTTTCAATGGTTAAAGTAGTGGTTACTAAAATTTTTCATTTAGGAGGTATCAAAGAAAATCTTCAAAAAAAGAAATAATGAGTGTGTGTATGCATACATATAGCATAGTCTCTAAACCAAATGGAATAAAACTAAGTATTATTAAACTACAAAACAAAAAAGTTTCTATCAATGAAAAATTTTAAATTCTCTCTTAAATGTCTCTTTTTTTTAAAAATAGTGAAATGAAATATAAGGTACAGAATATTTAGAATATAATGTGAATAACTGCACTACATGTGAACATCTATGGGATGAAGGACAAATCTGGATAACCCTGGGTCCTCATTTCTCACTTGTGTTTTTGGGATAGCTTAACAGAGAGCTGGCACAGCTGAAATGAGTCCATCTGCAGAAAGGCACCATCATCTTCATGTGATGTCATCATTCCTATCTGACAAGGCAGCTCTCAAGGCCCCTTGTATGCATACTCTTGGTCCTTGGTTCCCGTTCTTTTTAATGATGCCCCTGGATGCAGAGATCTTTTGATGTATTTCTTTTTACTTAGAAGAGGATGATGAGAATGGTGTTCCCCTGGCTTCTCCTATACTCACCAATTAATATGAATCACAGTGTAGATGTGGGACTTGTTCTTGTTCATGTGGTGCTTCTGATCCCAGTCTTGTCTGCTAGTAGAGACAGATGCTTCTCGGTGGCTAAGTTGGCCATGGTGCATACAGAATATTTATTGTGTATATAACAGGAGTTCCAGGACATCATGTGCTCTCTTATTTCCCTACATATATTATTTTCCTTTATACGACCTATGTCATATCTGCCTGAGAGTTTGCACACAATGTGGGTTTCATATTTATGGAATTACAGAGTTTAACTGGACCACCCCAAGGTTTGAAATCTTTCCACGTAGGCACAACACTGAGCCACCAGTAAGGCTAGGTGTCCAGTAACCCAAGAGTGGACATCGTTCTAGGGCGGCTACTGAAGCATCACTGGGTTAGATAAAAAAAAGGGACTAAGCAGCCTTGGGAATCCAATAGCACAGGAAACAACAGTATGCTGGAGATAACTGTTTGGGGTCCCTAGGGACAATAAGAGTCCCCTAATAGACTATCTAGGACATAAGGATATGCCACAAAAGGAAAACCCCAGATAGTGGCACTTGTAGGAGACCAGATTCTTTGAGGAGATACTAAAACACATGTGTTATTTCTGAAGGCTGCAAAACTGATAAAATTACAAAGACCAGGAAGTAGCTGAGATGTAGTGGTTGCTCCTATACCAATAAAATGGATCTGCCAATTCCAAAATTCATATTGGACTTCAGAACATTAAGAGGATGGAAAAAACAGGGACAAGGATTAGTCTGGGACCTCTTCCTACACTCCTCTCTCAGGTTAACATACCAAACATATTTGAACTTGCTGGATACTGGAGAACACATGCCTAGTATTTGAGGATTTTTTTTTCTGTCTTTCTGATCTGTAGTTGCTAGTCTTATGCCATCCTGTTCTTTTATCTTGATAAGGATGCTTTGAGCAATTGAGTGCTATATTAGCTTTGTATTGCTGCACAAAAACAGTACACAGAAGCTTGAAACAACATATATGTTGCTTTGTTTTTGTTTATTTTGTTTTTAGCTCTAAGTTCTGTAAGTCAGAAGTCCCAGGTATAGCCTGGCTGGGTTCTCCACTCAGCAGCTCCTAAGACCAAAATCAAGGGATGGACAAGTTACATTTTCATCTGGATTCCTGACTCCTCCTCTAAGCTCATTCAGGCTGTAAGCTCCTTTGCTCCTGCGAGCTCATTCAGTTCTTTGTAGGTGTAGAACTAAAGTCCTATTCTCTTGTTTACTGTCAGGCAAAGACTGCTCTCAGTTCTTCTAGGACCATCTCAATCCCTTTCCACATGGCCCAACTTCCCTCCACCTTCCAAGTGGGAAAAGATAATCTTCCTCCTTTAGAATTCTGTCCATGCTTCAAATGCTTCATCTTCATGGTTCCTCCTAACTTCCTCCTTTACCATCAGAAAGGTGTGGGGGGGAAATCTCTGCTTTTAAAAACTCCTATGGTGGTGCACCTGGGTGGCTCAGTAAGTTAGCATCTGACTTTAGCTCAGGTCATGATTCCAGGATCCTGGGATGGAGTCACACATCAGGCTCCCTGCTCAGTGGGGAGTCTGCTTCTCCCTCTACCTCTTGCCTCCCCTCTGGTTTCTCTCTCTCTCATGCTCTCTCTCTTGTGCTCATTCTCCTATGCATGCACATTCTCTGTCAAATAAATAAATTAAAATCTTAAAAAAAAAAAAAAAAAAGCTCATATGGTTAGTGAAGCCCACCCAGATAATCTCCCTATTTTTTAAGGTCAATAAACTTGGCACCTCAATTACATTTTCAAAATCCCTCAAGAGGTACATAGATTAATGTTTGACCGAAAAACTGACAAGTACTAGAACCGCAGTGTTTGGGGGTCATCTTAGAATTCTGTCTACTACATACCCAAACAAGTTGATTAGATACAGTTATCTTTGGAATCAACGAGTAATGGAATATATGGCCAAGAATGTATGCATCTCACTCAGATTATGCAACTGAAATGGTAACTCAGACTGGGAGGAAAAAAAAAATTTGATCTGTTCAGAGAGAGTACATAGTTCAGGCAGTTGTGTTCCCCATTGTCCTTTCCAAATTTAGTTTCCCTTGCTGGCTAATGGAAGCCAATGATACTTGGAGTCTTTCTGGGGACCACAGAAGCTTAGACAAGAAAGCAGCCCTGTTCTTTTATATCTGACATCCTAACAGTAAGTAAATGTGCTACCACTACTGGCACTTAGACCCAAGTCTTGGCCTTTTATTTTGCATATATCTCTTGAAAGAAAGACAAAGTAACTTTACCTTTATTACAGGGTATCAATACATTAGACAGACTCTAATATGAATGAGAACTGTTGCTGGATGTACAATCCATATGAAGATGATTTTGCTACAGCAGGGAACACTGCTTAGATTACATTGAATGTCATCTAAACACAACTGACTAAAGGTGAATGGACTTTGGTGGACGGAGGACATAATCTAAGATTTTATCACCCAAATGTTGACCTTGGGAGCTGGCTGAACGATAGTCCAAGAACATTATAGGCAAACCATTAACAACCACTCAGAAGGCCCAACACCTGATTAGTCACTTTGGGTACTAGAGATAGCACATTTAACTCTCAGGAGTTTTGTGACTCTGTATCAAGTCAACAAACATACAGTCAAATTTAAGTGGAAGTCCTTATAGTAAGAAGTTTTGAGGGCAGCACAGACAATAAAAAACTAAGTTCAGTGCTGGAATCCTCTATGTCACATCATACTACATTCAGAGCTAACTACAACTCTGTCCTAAATCATTTCTCACCCAGATTGTTGTAATAGTTTCTGGAATTATCTCCTGCTTTGCCTTTGCTTTATCATAATCTATTCTCCACTGAGCAACCAGTGTGATCTTTCTAAAGTGTAAGTAAAAGATCATCTCACTTTGCTCACTGCTCAAACTGCTCCCCAACTTCCCATCTATTGATTCCCACACAGAGCTTTCTCAGCCTGGTACCTAATCAAGTGTCTGACCTTATTTCCTGCTATTCTCCCCTTGCTCATTCTGCTTCAGTCATGTAAATTCCTTATTTTAAAAGGAATGTTGTTTCCCCCTCCTGAAGTTCTCTTATCCCTTCTACTTCAAAGCCTTATTTCTTACTCCTACATGTTACTTCCTCAAATACTACTTTTCTGTGATGCATTTTTCCCTACCTGAAATACCAGCAGCACTTTTCCCTCAGAAACTTATCCTTGAAAGAAAAAAAGAAAGTAGAAAGAAAGAAAAAGAAAACAAATCTATCCTCATTCTTTGCCTTATTTTCTTCTTAACATATAGCAGTATTCATAGTATGTTACTTTCCAGGGTTGCAGTCTGTCCTATCTATTCAAATATAAGTTTTCCAAGGGCAGAGTTTGGCTTGTTTTATACCCTGCTGAATTACCAGTCCCCAGAGCAATGGTGACACACACTCAGCATTTGATGACTACTTGTTGAAAGAATTGAGTAAATAAACAAAAGATAATATCTCAAATCAAAGAGAATCTAATGGCATTACAGCTCAATAAATGATTCTGGTAGACTGCCATAGCTATGTTAGAAAAATAAAATTGTATCCATACTTTACAACTCATAACATGATACTTTTGAAAGATTCAAAGAGAGAAATATAGAACAAAAACCATACAAACTAGAAGAAAATTTAGAAATATTATTTCATAACCTCTACAGAAGAAATGTTTTAAACTATGACACCAATTCCAAGAGCCACAAAGGAAAAATTTGATAAATTGTACCACAAAATCTAAACTCTAACAAGAGGGAAAGTGCTATGATAAATTAACTCAACAGACAAATAACAAAATGGAAAAAAATTAACAACTAGTAGTGTAGAAAAAATGAGTAACATTCCTCATATTTGTGTCTATCAATGAATATGAAAATGACCAAACCAGTAGAAATTATAGGCAAAGTATATGAACAAACAATTCTTTGTAAAGGAGATTTAAATCACCCTTAAATGCAAAAAGATGCCCAATAAGTAAACCATAAAATCTAAATACGTAGGGATTTTAGTAAAGAACTGACTGGTAACAAATTTATTGACAAGAGTGTAAATAAATAGTAAATACTGTTAAGAACATATGTTAGTACAATCCTTATAGAGGAAAGTTGACCAAGATCTATCAAAATTGTAAATCTGTATGCCCTTTGTGTCAGCAATTTCACTTCTAGGAATATATATTTCAGACTTTCTAGTATTAAAGCACTATCTCTAATAGAAAACTATTGGTATCTTTTAATTGTTTTATTTTCTTAAAGATTGATTGATTGATTGATTGATTTAGAGTGTGGGGGCAGAGAGAGAGGGAGAAAGGGAATCTCAATCAGAGTCCTGCTGTGCATGGAGCCCCAAGCTGGGCTTGATCTCATTGCCCTGAGATTATGACCTGAGCCAAAATCCAAAGCCAGAGTAGGGCACTTACTTGACTGAGCTACCAGATACCCCATATTGATTTTTTTTTTAAATGGACATTAACAGGGACCTGGGTAAAATAAATTGCACTAAAGTAAGGAATAAGAAAGGCCTACATATGATACGAAAAAATTTCTAAGTAGAAAACCTAGTTGTACAACAGAAGTTATAGTATACAATTATTTGTTTTAAAAAAGCAGAGGAAAAAAAGATATTTGTATTTTCTTGTATATATGTTTTATAAACTTTGGAAGAATATTTAGGATATCAAAAACAAGAGCTACCTCTGTGGTCAGGTGATAAACAGGCTGATGAGGCAAGGATGGATGGGTTTCAGTCCATAATTCAATTACTTTTTACTACATAACTCAATATATTAACTGTGCAAATGTTACTGCTCAACTGAGTGAATGTTGCTATGTAAAAGCATTAATCAATATTGTAATAAAAAATAAGCTCTCTAGAGTATAAACCAGTTGTTCAAATCATACTAAACCATGTGCCATTCTCCAACATTGCCTCTTGTGCTCATTGCGGCAGCACATATACTAAAATTGCCTCTTAGTCTTCATGCTCTTATATGTGTCCAAGTAAGTCCCAGGAGGCTATTCCAACAATGATAGTATAACCTTTTAGCCAGCAGTTCTTATTAAAGCACTACCAATTTCCCACTCATATAAAAAAATTCATAAATAGATAAAAAACAATCATATACACTAAGATAGAATGAAAACAAAATGCCAGAACTCTAGATGAATGTTTACCACCCCTAAGAAAAATGGAACTAGATTTAAAAGTAGATACAGATTTTAGTTTATGGCCCAAGAGAGCCTACTTGCAAGAATTAAAAGTTATTTTGAACATTATAAAAGTTAAAACATAATACATCAAAAGAACAAAGGGATTACAAAGCTTCATTCAAGAAACAAATACAATTGGCTATAATATATTGAAGGATGTGTTGAAGAATGCTGTTAATATATAGTATGTGCTCAATCAATTTTCCTGCTACCTGAAAATATGTCTATCTTATTACATCTTTATTTTATGCATAAAACCAGTACGTACCTCCCAAATTATACTGTATCAGGGAGATTATTATAAGTAAGATATTTGATATTTTAGCAAGCTCAATATCATTCTCTAGGTTGCTTAATCTTTGTCATTTCAAAAAATCTTGTCCTATAACACCAGTCTTTTGATTTAGTAACATGTTAACATGTTTGCATCATGTGTCGTTGGTATCTTCCAATAAATATTTATAAGAAAAAAGGGAAAAGAAATAGTTGGATGCGTGATGACCAATGTAGCCTTGCATAGTAACTTTTCAAAATAGAACAGCTAAATTCACCAAGTTTATTTAATTGAATGTGAAACCTTTTAAAGCTGTCTTCTTGAAAATGTCCCAAAAAAACAAAGTTTTAATCAGATGACTCTAAAATAATCTGAAAGCATATGAATAAATTTTATGTCTACATTACTCAGATATTTTAAAATTAAAGATAAATGTGACTGACATTTTGTTGCATTGAATTTTAGAGATCTTTCATTTGAAAATACTTCCAGACATTTAACAAGTCCAAAATGTGACAGGATTTATCCTTTCTCAATTTAGATGTCTGATTTGACTAATGAGGCAGGGCTTTTCATTTGAAAATGCTTCCATTTTGGATTTATTTTGGCTTAATCTTCCTCCTTAAGATCAAGACACTGACACAGAGCCCCCATCTTGACATAACTTTTCTTTTCTTCTGTCCTGTACTTAGCATTTTGTCTTTCTCGTTGTTGGACAGCGCTGGCCACTGAAAATGCTTATCAGTTGTTGAACTGTTACATAATTTATTTAAACCTCTTGATTCCTGATCAATTTTTTTTTTAAGTTCAAAGTTTTTATTTAAATTTCAGTTACTTAACATATAATGTAAAATTAGTTTCAAGTGTAGAATTTAGTGATTCCTACCTACATACAACACCCAGTGCTCATGTCTTTAATCCCCATCACCCATTTAGTCCAACCCCCACCCAAGTCTCTTACAACAACTCTCTGTCTGTTTTAAAGTTTGCCTCTCTTTCTCTCTTTTCCTCCCTGACACTTGATGTTGAGTCAGCATCAATAACAGAAGGTATAATCTTTCCCTTTCCTTCTCTCACACCTAAAGACAAGCATTAAGAACTTTTCCAGGTGGGGGTGCCTGGTTGTCTCAGTCAGTTAAGTGTCTCCCATGGTCCCAGGGTCTTAGGATAGAACCCAGTGTAGGGCTCTCTGCTCAGCAGGGACCCTGCTCCTCCCTTTTCCTCTTGTGCTTGCTCTCTCTCTCTCTCAAATAAATAAGTAAAATCCTTAAAAAAAAAAAAAAAAAAAAAAAAAGGGAAATTTTCCAGGGATGGCCTCCAACAGAAGCTAGGAAAAATAAAAACATAAACATCACATGGTAAGCACCTTAACTTCTTGTTCGATATAAATTGTATCTATGAAAGCCATCTTTTAGCTTTCCAGCATATGTTTTTCAACTTTTATATAAGCACCAATAAATCATAATAATATAATCTGTAGATAAAGTCACCATTCTGATAATCTTCCTGAATTGACAGCCACCTGGAGTTATATTATTCCAACCAAAGTAAATTTTGCATAATATTATCCCAGTTATGATTTGATGATTAGAAATGACAAATACTTTTAAAAGAAGAGTATAACAGGGTCAAAGAAGGGAGCAAAAGAGAAATGTTCACAGCAGGACTAAGAGAGTCAGCAGTGAAGCTTTTATCAGTCATTTCATCATTCACAGAGTGATTCCTACAAAACAAAAGGAGGAGGAAAGGTGCTTAAATGTAAATCTTCAGAAAAGGAGAAGCAAATTGGAAGGTGAAATACTCTAAGTGAGCATATTCACAAAGGAAATTATAGGGTGTGTGGTAAGCTGCTTGCAGCACACAAAGCTAAGTGACCCTAGCCAAAATTCTGCTCCCAGTGCTTTTGCATCTCCCCTAGCATTTTCTCTTTGACAGCAGAGCTGATAGGCAGAAACCCTTGATTCCCAGTTCACTGACAGACTTTCATTAAAATGGACATGGGAAACAAAGTCTACAAGACAAATGCCGCCATAATTCAGGGTATAATAATGGAAAAGAATAATGTATATTGATATTCAAAAAAGAAGGTTTACATATAGAACATGTGAAAGATTCATTGTCCAGCTATCAAGAGTATTACAAAATCAAGACATTACAATATCAACCATAGTGTTTGGTGCTGGAATGTTTAATGACTACCTCTATGGAAATGAGTGAAAAAAAGCCTATATATTTGTCCTCTAAAATGCATGTCTAATTTATTATTTAAAGCATGTCTGTGACTATTAGCCTTTTAATGAAATGTGTATAATTTAAAGATGAGATTTTACTCCTTCCCTTACCAGAAATATTCAAGAGTGAGGATGAAAAAAGGTAGATTTTAGGTTTAAGTTCTCTGGCCTATATTGGTTGCATGTTAGTTTACTCATTGAGTTTCTCTATGTAGAGTGTGCAAAGGCATAGCATGTCCTACTCTGAGATACTTTCTGGTTTCCCATTTTATAGTTTTCTGGTTACCACATAGCCAATTGAGGCAACATGATCAACAATTCATTTAAACTATACTCTTTTAGGACAAAGTGAGACACCGGTTATATATTATAGTACCAATAAAATCATATTTTATTTCAACATTGAGTTTTCTCCTCTAGCATACTACTTTGATGGTGTAGTGAAAGATCACTGGGCTCAGAGAAGGGCTCAAGTAGGCGTATCACAGCAGCAGCTTTGTCTCTTTGTGTAAATTACATTCTCAGTTTTCTTATATACAAGTTAAAGTACCCTTAGTTTCTCTTTCAGTTCTAGCATCCTGTAATGTTACATGGCAAATCTGCATATAAATCATGTGAGCTATTTTATGAAGAGGATGGTGGTATAAAAAAGAATAAAGGCTGATGGAAATGGTATGTGTAGTTAAGATGGCAAATGACTTTGTCGCTAATTGTGATTCACTATTGTCCTAACTATAAAACTCTAAATGAGTGTCTTAAATCCTGTAGCCATTGGTTTCCTCAACTGTAAAATATGAACATGCTCTAGATCCAAGGCTTCAACACCCCAGTTTACATAACATTTGTACACAACAAGTTGTTAATGAGGAATAAATAAGTACCACATCAACGTTCTGCAGCAAATCTAAATGATGGCATGACATATAATGCAATAACCCTAACCCATTAAGTAATCCAAGAATATGTATGATGTTAAAATTCCTATCACCATAGAAAAACATGAGAATCACAGAATTTTAAAACTAGAAGGTAGTAAATATAATCTAGTTTAATGATATATGTTATATAGATATGCTATGCATATTTCTAATAAATCATCACTTTAGTCTATAATTTGAAAAAAAAATCTGGTATATATATTCAAAATAATATTTTTGTTTCTATAGTTGGCCATGATATCAACCTTATAGGTCACAAAGATGGAGGTTTCTGAAATTCCCTCCTCAGAATCCCAAAGACTACTTTGTTACAAATTACATAAATTACTTTCATCTAACACAGTGACCATAAGTGATCACCTAATACAGTGATCACATAAGCATGGATTAGTAAGGATCCTTGCACACTTCTTGATAAGTCCTTTTGTATGACTGAGGGAAAGGTACTTTGAAGTTCTTAGATGAATCCACGAAAATAACTCATCCAGGGTAGCAGTTGTAAATTGCTGCCAAATTTCCTAGACAGACTTTGTTCAGTTCTGAAAATATTCATTGGTTACCTTTAATATACCAGAAACTATAGGATTTGGGAATTAGGAAGTTAAGACTTTAGATGAAGTAAGGGTGCTGAACAACGAATGAAGGACTACCCTAGAGTAAGAATATTGAATTAAAGTGCTTAGGCAGATTGGAAGGGTCTTAGAGTTAGTGAAAATTGAGTTCTTAAAACTACACATTAACCCAAGATACAGCACAAGAAGCAGACTGGTAGCAAGTAGGAGATGGTACAGAAATATTAATGGTCTGGCTATCTTGTATGGAGCCTTTCCTATGATCCTGACTGGTTAATTCTGACATCATCAATGTAACTGAGCCTCTTTAATCTGCTTATAATTACCTTAAGAGACAACGATGAGGCTGATGGAAAGAAGATGTCATACATATAGGAGCTTGCCTCGTAAATGTGGACATGAAGTGACACCACAGGTGGGACCCACAGGATTCTGTTATGGGGGATTTGGAAACATGACAGTTCTTTAAATTTCCATGTTCATTGTAAGGAGACAATAAATCTCAATTCTTAACTACAAAGATGTCAGATTTTGATTAAATCCTATCTCTATTAATCAATACCTATGAATTTTGGGTCAAGTTCCTTAAGTTTTCTGAACTTCAATATCCCACATGTAAAATGGATTAAATGAGATAACCCACATAAGGCAGTTAGAACTGTGCCTGCAAAACAGTATGAGCTGAATAAATGCTGGCAATCATTTTATGTAGAAGCTCTGTACCCTTCTCTCCATCCTCCATGCAATATTTGTCTGATGAAGGCTCTCTGGGCTTAAGTTTCCTTACTCTAGGTCCATGTTAACAGCAGTGCTAATAGTTTAACTATTCTGAAGAGAATGGTTGACATATTATTTTAGTATTATAGTAGTTGCTTTATAAGACACTATTCTTTCAAAAACCGAGGATGTAGTATAAATAAATTCCTTCTAAAAGCATAGCAACCACGGCTGTGTGGCAACTGCTGAATTAGACTTGCATTGTTCTCAAACACTAAAATCAAATTAAGTAGCTGTCTTATTAATAGCACTACTTATTCAGCTCCTTTCCTCTTTAAAGTACTTTATAAACATTAACTAATTAATCCTCACACTCTTATGAGGTAGGCAAATACTTGTTAACTCCCAGTTTGAAGAAACCAAGGTTGAGGTTAAGTGGTTTGCTTGCTCCGGGCAGTAGAGTGAGGCAATATTTAAACCCTAAATTAGGGCATTTTAATTTATATTAATTTACATTTGATACTGTATTGGATTTTTAGTGATAATTTACTATATTGTATTTTCGTACATGATTTCTGTCATACAGCAGATGGGAAAATGTAATTCATTGCTGAGTGAATAAAAATGGGTAAACAAGTATTCCACAACTATTGTCCCCATTACTCACTATGACACCAAGAACTTGCAGGCCATGCAGTTAACTAGCCAGGAAGTGCCAGTCATTTCATTTAACATCCATTATTTCTACAAGTGCCTGTGCGGGGATACACACACGTATTATTTTCCACACAATAAAATATAGGTTCTTTAACTTTAGAAACCATATCTCACTAAGGTAGATATCTCTAAAACCCTATGGTAGTAAGGAACTTCTTACTACCTTGGGGTATCAGAAGTGTTTAAGAAACAGACCTTCCTGATAACCTTCCAATTCTTTTTCCCTTTTCCAACTTTGAACCTCATCTTATCTATTCTCCATATTTCTATTCTACTTTTAAATAACAGGACATAAACATCGTCATATTGTTCCCTTCCTCAAAGTCACAAATGCCTCTATATTTCTGCCCTGATCTTCAAGCCCTTTATTTTTTACAGGAATTTTGTAATGTGAAATTCATTGAAACATTTATCATAGCACTTAAAAACTTACAGTACAACTCTTTATGCAATTTATGATTTCCAATGAAGGCAGAGAAGATATATTCCAAACTAAACTTTGTGTCTCTGCATGACACAAAGCAAGTGCTCACTAAACATTCTGCAAATAAAGAAATAGTGGTAGAAATAAAGATGCTGTGCTGCCTTTTTCCAAGGTGAATTTTGCAACCTACTGGTTATGAATTTTATTACTTATGAATCTCCTCATGTTTAACTTTGATGTCCACTAAAGGGAATCCTTTGTTGTTTATCTGGACTTGGACTTTTGAATCTTCCTATCATCTCTCTTCTGTAATCCATATGTCATCAGAATGTCTGTACCCTCCTATAATCTAAATTTGGGGAAGCTTCTGAGAAAGTGGATATATATTGGGTCTAGATTTTAGGAAGACCAGTTTGTGGATGTAAAGGAATTTTTGCAGCAGAAATTTTTGACACAGTATCCATATGATTAACCCTTTGTACTACCTCTACATGAAGCTATATGGGTTCTTACTTATGTTATATTCTTTCCTTAATTATATAAGTAGTAAAAAAATATTTTTTGAAACCCTTGATCCAAAGGATGTAGCAGTTTTTCTGCTGTTCTAGAAATAGCTATTTGGATGGAAAGCTTGGCGATAACTCTTTAAGCCTTGTGAGGCCGTGTTATCTCAACCATCATCCCAGGCCCCTACTTATTCCTAGGTTATCTAGGCAGATGAAAAACTGAGATGGGAAAATTTTCAGAGCCATTAGTTTTCAGTCTACTGGGGAGTACCAAGGCTAGTAAAGGGATCTCCAAAAGAGTTCCTTATAGAGATTTGTTGACTGCACTGTGGCAAGATTAGTATCTCAAACCCTGAATAGAAGTGTGGTCCTGTGGAATCTTCTCCAATCTACTTTTTGTGTTTATATAAATAATGGTAGAAGAGAACTGGAGGCAATATGGAGGCAAACAGAAGGAGCCCTCAGTGGAGCAGCCTGTACTCCCACAGTCTGACATAACATGGATACAGGATTTTCACACAAACTGATAGACACCATGCAAAGTTGTCAGACTTTAGCCATTCTGTTAATAACCGCACCCCAGCAAATGAGGATCGTTGAGGATGTCAGATGGATTGCCCAGAATGGGATCTCAGAGATTGCATTAACACATTGAGAGACCTATCCAATGAAGAGACCTTTGAAATTCATTCTGAAGAGCTCCTAGATGCACCCCATGGAACTTGGATGCCTGCCATTGAGAGGGCTGGGGGATGTTAGCCAGAGAAGCAGTGGAATCAAATGAGGACAAAAACAGTTTCAATTAAGCAGATCCCAAAGCAAGTAAAAGAATATAGAGGGAGGAAAGAAAAAATAAAGTCACAGCTCACTTCCCATTATAACTAAAGAGAGGTGATGAAGTCTCTCTAATTATTAAGTTTAAATGGTCTACAAGGGAACAGAGTCTCAAGTATTTGCACAGCAAGTTCACCCTTGCTCAAAGCCCTGAAACTTTTCATGGAGGCCTTCCTTACTAGCTTACTAAATCAAGTCGTTCAAGCTGAATCCTGGAAAGACTGGAAAATAGGATGAGGTAGTTGCTAATTTGGATAGAAGATTCATGTTTCCAACCAGAGAAAACAAGACTGAACTGAAAAATCTGGAAGGCAATGGTATCTGCCTGAGGTGTCATTAATGGCCTGGAAAGGCTGGCTTGAGACAGCATGGCTGAAAGCAATAACTGGTGAAAATCAAAACAATTCATTTCATGTTTATGTCTTTATTGAGTTCAGACCATTCAGTATACTGGTTAGAATAGCATTTAGTAATTATAATTAATTGACCTTTTTAATGTCTAATTCTTTTAACATTATAGTTTAAGAATAAGTCACCTGTAATGTTGCCTCTGAAAAAAAATAATCTGTTTTAGATTCTTTTTTTTTTTAAAAGATTTTATTTATTTATTTGACAGAGAGAGATCACAGTAGATAGAGAGGCAGGCAGAGAGAGAGAGGGAAGCAGGCTCCCTGCTGAGCAGAGAGCCTGATATGGGACAATCCCAGGACCCCGAGATCATGACCTGAGCCAAGGGCAGCGGCTTAACCCACTGAGCCACCCAGGCGCCCCCATTTTAGATTCTTGATGACATTGATATGGTGCTTTTTCTAATAGTGATTGCTTCTTTTGGTAATATCTGCTATCTTTCTTAGATGTTCTGCCAGTAGTAAATATTTCATATGAATGAACAAATAAGTGAATTGATAGTTAAGGAATATAGGATTACAATGGAATAGTCACAATTGTCTAGTAAATTGTAAGCCACCATTTTCCAGGAATCGATGGAAGGGTGCTCTCATGCTACCCACACCCAAGAAAATTACCTTAAGCCCCTTTTATGTTATTTCTATTTGTATATTTTTGATCTTCTGTTCCAAGGATTTCAAGGATGCATGAAATAAAGTAAAATACTTTGTCACATAGAGTTCTTGAAGTCAGTGATCTGAAAGGCAGCCTGTTATAGATTTCCCTGCTATACATGCAGATAGGATTATGCTTTATCTAACACCTCTGACTTCACGATAACTCTAAAATCAGTTTTGTACCGATTCCCTCTATTAAGTCAAAAATCCATCTACAATAGCTATATGATCCTTTTGTGTTTATATATTTCAACATTACCATTATATTTATTAGATGGTTCTATCCACAACATTTTCTATGGTAAAAGCAGAGAAATCAGGAAAATATAGCCAGCTCCCAAGGAGCATAGTAAATTCTTTCAGGACCACTGTGCTGACCTTATAGTGCCCAGAATACCAAAGGGAGATAGAAATTGATGAAAATAGCATGATGACTCTTGAATAAATTTAAAAATTATGAGATATGGACAAGAACAAGCCTTTCCAGTAATCAAGCACATGCCTTATTATTTCTTAACCCTAGAGCACTAAAAGTTCAATGCATTCAATTTTAGAAATCTAATTGCAGCAAATTCAAGAAGATACATATTTTGCTAAGCAATAAATAGAGCCATTTCATTTTCCTTCTCTGAAGGATAAAAAGCCTGGTGCTAGAAAGCAGCTGCAACTCCAAAAAGATAGGCTCAGTGTCTCAGAATACATGGGTTGGGTTTTTTCTAAGTGGACTAAATGAATAGCCAGTCCCATCTCTCTGCCCCAAGGAAAAAGATGCGAGTGAAGCATTCTTTCAGACAGCTGCAAATATGAATGATTAAAGTGACTCCGACAATGGAAGAATTGAAACCTGCACTTGCAGATGTCACCTTCAAAATCATGTGGCGTTGACAGCTAATGTTTTTTATCTGCTCCCTCTACCTAAGAAGAAGCAAATTGATTTAAAAACTAGGAAACAATACGTTCATTTTTATAAAACAAACAAATGAAAGACAAAAGCAAAAACAAAAAACACCAGTCAAGTCTGGACTCTGTATTTTTGTTGTTTTCCTAGAGGACAACACACTGCAATGGTATTATTTTCTATAACCATAGAGCTGATTTTATCTTTAACAGTCAATGCATGCAAACGTATGTAAACAAAGAGTTCTCAGTAGTTTTGAACCTCATGTGACTTCATGGGCCTTTAGTCTCTCTCCAAGATCATTACTTTAAGTGCATTTTTTTGGATCTTCAATTTGATTTAGAAGGGATTCTTTTTTTTTTTTTATTGCCCCATGCAAACTATGACACAACAGCAATCTCACCAATGGATGTGTAGGGAAGGTCTGCTTTTGCAAAATTTAATTCACATTATATATACCACACAAAAAACATTTTGTGGAGATGAAAAAGAAGATGGTGTACTAGCAAAGAATATTTTCACTTTGCAAGGTTGTTGGAACTAAGGTTTCTGTGAGTTCTCAAAATTTCTTTACTTTATACCACTTCCATTCCCAGCTTCTGTGAAATTCTTAATCTCCGTATTGTATCCTTATAGCTCTTTTCCTTATGTCCCTTTGCACACCCCATTAAATAGCATTCAACACAGGCAGCTGTAATAGAACTTTAGTGGAAGGTAAGAAGTAATCGTTCCATGGAGGCAAATAATGAAAAGTTGAAAATTAAAGATTAAATACCTAAATTTTTCAATAAAACCCTGGATTTATTTCCATCAACTTGGACTTCAACAATCTAAACGGAATCTTGGTTCTTACCTCCTATTCTTTGCTTTTCTTCACTTCTTCCTTTAAATCCATGTTTATATTTTAGGCAGAGATACTTAGCTCTTTCTTTTTTGCCTTCCTCAGAAATGTGCTCTCAACTTCTCACCTTAACTATCCAAGAAGATTGCTGGATTTTATCATATAGAGAATTTTTTCTTTTCTTTGGGACCAATTCTGGTGATAGCTGTTATTCAATAATTGTCCTCATACAACACAACACATAAACTTTCTCTCATGTCACTCTCTCTCATTCTTGCTATGCATTTTCCTGCTTTAGTTCACACTTACCTCATTTCCTTCTTAGACTGCTTGCACTGGTCATAGCCTCCATTTGATCCATCTGACCATAAATTAATCTAATGGCTTGCATCATCTTGTCACTCAGCTCTGACCTCAAAGGACCTCTTCTCAGATAATCAGTTTTTTGACCACTCAATCTAAATCACATTCCAATCAGGGGGTGCCTCGGTAGCTTAGCTGGTTAAGCATCTAATTCTGATTTTAGCTCAGATCATGATATCAGAGCCATGAGAACATGAGAACAGCTCATTGTCAGGCTCCGCATTCAGTGGGGAGTCCACTTGAGATTATCTCTCTCTGTCTCCCTCTGCCCCCATCCATACCTATTCTCTTTCTCAAATAAATCTTCTAAAGAAAAAAAAGAAAAAAAGTCACATTCTCATCACACATTCACATTGGCTTTTTATTGTTTAATGCTATGCTTCTAACATTTATTCTTATGTAAATTTATTGTGCTTGCTTACTTTTATTCTGATTTATTATCTGGAGGTGAGACAGCAGGAACAATATAGCCAAAGTTCCAATGTCACCACCACTGCTACTGTATACCACCACCCGCTGCAGCACTTGTAGCACCTGCATGCCACTGGGAAACATGACTACACATAAAAACCCAACCACTCCTTCATTGCTATGTCAGTCACTCAGACCCAGACTCCTGTACAGCAGTGTCAGATTGTCCTAGCCTTAAGTAATGGGACTTCATTGGCTGTCAATGCAGTGAATGGACAAATGTTAACAAGAAGGGACACTGTAGTTCAAAAGGGCAAAGAGAACATTGTTTTTGAAATGCAAATAATTAACATGGTAGCTTGGTTTTCTAGTATTTTCCTCTTGAATTAGAGAATTTAACAGAACAAAATTTTTTGACTTTTCTCTTTAACTAAATTTAGTAAATATATATACATATATCTATACGCATATTTTCCCTAAAGCAAGAACCTTTTTATGGCCTTCAACATGGACCTCAGACCAATTCTTTGAATTACATTCTGTTGCCCCTTGGCTATATAACTTCTGAGTACAAATCATGGAACTCTTTAATGAAGTATTGTAGAGAATAAATCAACATATATATAAAAATACCCATAACATATTTAGAGTTGAGATAGATCAAGTATTTAGAACACATGGTCTGTATATACTTCACTAAGAATATGTTTATGACTTCTATCTAATAGCAGTACTAACTTTGGACACAAAATTAGTTTTCTACATGAGAAATTTAAAATTACAAGGCATTCTTCATTTAAATATATATATATATATATATATGCATGCATATATGTATATATGCATATATACACATACACCTGGATAACTCAGTCATTAAACATCTACCTTTGGCTTGGGTCATGATCCCAGGGTCCTGGGATCAAGTCCCAGGTCAGGTTCCCTGCTCAGCAGGGAGCCTGGCTCTCTCTCTGCCTCTATCACTCCCCTTGCTTGTGCTCTCTCTCTGTGTCAAATAAGTACATAATATATTTATTATAATATATTTATTATTATGTACTTATTTGATATAAATATGTATGTGTATATATTTATATCTACCCATTCTACAGTATACAACAAGAGAAAATGAAACAAACTTACTTTTAGGGTTTCAGAACAGTTTTAAAGTAAAATTAGACAAAAGTTGTTTTAAAACTTAAATTATAAAATCTACTAGTATATCTATCTATCTATCATCTAGCTATCATCTATCTATCTATCTATGCAATGCATTGATGGAATTTGTGAATGATAGCTATGCAAAAAAAAAAAAAAAAAAAAAAAAAACAAGAAGGGCACCTGGGTGGCTCAGTTAAGCCTCTGCCTTTGGTTCAGGTCATGATCTCAGGGTCCTGGGATTGAGCCCTGCATCAGGTTCTCTGCTCAGCAGGGAGCTTGCTTCCCCCTCTCTCTCTCTCTCTGCCTGTCTTTCTGCCTACTTGTGATTTCTCTCTGTCAAATAAATAAATAAAATCTTGAAGGAAAAAAAAAAAAAGCTTAGTTCATGATAAGACTGCTGCAGTTACCTATTATGGAAATGCCACCTAAAGGCTTCATTTGTATTCAGAAAACTTATGGAAGGAAAGGACTATACAATTACAAGCTCATTTAGTTCAGCCCCTGAGCAAGAGAGACCATTCCCTACGATGTGTTTCCTAGAAGGTTGTGATCAGTGTGTGATTGGGCCTAATTCTTGCCATTTTTTCCAGAAATCTCTAAAGCTGTCTCGCATTCTTAGGCTTTGGAAAGGTAAAAGAAATGCTTGTGCATGTACAAAGGAAATAATCTTCATTTGAGTCTCCTTGGTTTGTGATTTAATATCTGTGCTGTCTAATGTTATTACGTTATATGTATTTGAACAAAGACACCTGGTGCTTCATTATCTCATCTAGTAAAAGTTACTATTCTCTACAGTTCATAATGATGAGGTACTAGTGGAGTTATTAGAAGTCCGTTTTTACTTATGTTGTAATAACAGCTAATATATATTGAGTAATTACACTGTGAAAAGTGCTTTGTGATTCATATTAGTATTCATAACATATTTAATCCTCACAATAACCCTAAAAGCTTAGTATTTGTATTCCCATCTTAGAAGAAAGAGAAGTCTGAAAACTGAAATAACTCATTCAAGATCATACTACTAGAAAGTGGCAGAGCTGAAATTCAGATACACACCTCATTGATTCCAGAACCCATGTTAATAACAGTCTATTAAATCAATTTATTTTCAGTAAAATAATAGACACCTGGCCTCAGTTTTGAGTTCCTATTCAACTAGAGCCAAATCTATGAGTCTTTCTTTGACATTTTATAATTCACTACAAGATTGCTAAATTTACTATCAGATATTAGGAAAATCATAAAGATAATTTTAAAAAAGCTCCTCATTTTTTTTCCATTTCTGTAAATCATCAATATTTTCCTTGGTGATCCTGTTAAGGGTTCCTGTAGCAGAACATCCACTGGCTTCCTAGAAGCAGATAGGAGAGAGTAAAAAGAAGTGACCCTCCATTGTTTAAAATACAGCCATTTCATAAATAACCAGTACCTTATCAATCAGCCTAAAGGAGGACTTTAAATCATCAAGACTTTTTCCATGAATCATTCACTCAGTTCTTTCTTCATTTGATAAATATAATCTTGTGTTCTCTATAAACCAGACATCTTCAAGGTGCTTAAGGTAGAGAAATGATTAAAAAAAGAAAAGAAAAGAAAAGAAAAGAAAAGAAAAGAAAACCTTCTCATGGAGGATGAGAGGAAAAGAACAAACGTGATATTTTGATGCATTATTACATATAGTTTTTTTTTTTTAATTTGATATTTGCTTTGGCACAAAGAAAATACATAATAGGGTTAAAGGGGTGCCAGAAGTAGAGGTGTAATATAGTGATCAGGATTGTTTTCACTGAAGAAAGGGAGAGAGAAAGCCATGATGATTCAACAGGCAAAGATTTCCTGGTGCAAAGAGGAGTCAGTCCGAAGCTCTTACGAATCTGGTGTGATTAAAGAAGAACAAGGCCAGATGGCTGAAGGATGGTGAAGAAAGAAAAGAGGAATGTGAGGACAAGAGGAAAAATGTGATAAAGACCTTGACATTCCCTTTGAGTTACATGAGGGACAATTGCAGGGTTTTCAGCAGAAAGTTATGTTTTATAAGTATTACTCTGATTGCTTCATTCACAATAAATTCTAAGGGTTAAGGAGTGCACATAGAGGGGTGTTGTGATTATCCTCCAAAATACTGTTTATGACCTAGATTATATTGAACATTCTCTCTCTTTCTCCCTGTCTCTATATCTGTCTCAATCTCTAAAATAGATGTATGCATATATTTCTATACATACTTGCATTATGAAAATATTTCAAAGACAGTAAATCATAGAGAGAAAGGATTCTATCACTCACTTCAATTACCAACTCGGACAAACTTATTTACCCATACTTCATCAACTTCCTGCGAAGGGAGCAAGTTTAAGGGAAGACACACCACAAGAATTTTTGGATATATTGATTTTGATATAGCCATTTAGCATCTAGGTGTATCTACTCAGACACTTCTATTGCAGCATTTAAATACCTAAAGTGATCATTAGAAAGTCTAGCTGTGGATTTTTGGCAAATGGTGTTTGTGAAACCATGTCTCTTATTCCCTATCTTTTCTTTGGTCTTTTCCATAAGGCTTTTGAAAATATTTACTCATTTATTTTGAAAGAGAGAGAGAGCATGTACACATGAGTTGGAGGGAGGGTAGAAGGAGAAAGAAAATCTCAAGCAGACTCCCCACTGAGTGCAGAGCCCCAACTGATGTGGGGCTTGATCTCAAGACCCTGAGATCATGACCCGAGCTGAAATCAATAGTCCAACATTCAACCAACTAAGCCACTCAGGCACCCCTCTTTTCCTTAAATTTAAGGAAAAAGGGGCACAAAAATGCCCATTTTGCCTAATATAAAAAACTGTTCAAGAAGTACCTCTATGCTAATTGATAAGGTACTGGTTATTTGGATTTTAAAAAATACATGGGGGGTCACTTCCTTTTACTCTCTCCTATATGCTTCTAAGAAGCCAAAGGATTTTCTGCTGCAAGAACCCTTAATAGGATCTGTAAATAGGATTTACAAAGATAGAAAAAAAAATGAGGAGCTTTTAAAAAAATTATCTTTATGATTTTCCTAATGGAGAGATATCAGCAGCCCTAGCTTCTAAACAAATAAAACAATCTATCCAATGCTCTTCTAAATTTTATAAGAAATGATGTTAGAATAACTTGAACCTTTAGATAAACTTTATGATAGCCAGCCAAATAGTTTCAAATCAAATGTTTGATAATAGTGTTTTAGATTCTGTACATTGATCATAAAATATAATGAAGCCCTCAAACTGAAATACAGTGTTAGCTAAAGATTTACAACTATTTTATGACACTTAAAGCATTTTTTCAGTAACTGAAGAATATGAATATTGCACACGTATTTTTTATAGTATACTATTGGCCATGCCTCCGGTTTATCTTATAATTACTAATCAGGAAGTAATTCCTTTCTTAAATTTATAACCTTGGTTCATAAGAGTTTGAATTTGCATTCAAATTTGAATCAGTGACCTGATTCATAGCACAATGTTTTAAGACATATGATTATATAAACCAGGTACTTTTGGTTTTCTGCTTTCATTTAGTGTTGCCATCCACTGTAATTTTGAAGATATTTTACATATATATATATATATATATATATATACATATATTTTTTTTCTCTGAATCCTCAGGCACATTGAAGCAATTTTCACTGTATATGCTCATTATACACTATGTTTTTTTTTTTAAATCATTAAAATCATCTTGTTTTACTATTGCTTAGCAGAATTGAACTATACATATTGAGTAACAATCAAGTAATGATTTCTAAACCATGGTCCCCATATCTAAGAATGTGTTTAGGATGGGAAACTTAGGTTGAGGGATGAAATATTAGAAATTGTGCATCTAATTATTTTTAATTCATTTTTATATTTTTTTCTTGTGAAGAATGTAGTTTCTAATTGTAAATAATACAATAGGAAATGTAAGAGATCCCTGAGCAACTCAGTTGGTCAAGTGTCTGTCTCTTGATTTTGGCTCAGGTCATGATCTAAGGATTGTGAGATGGAGCCTCATGTTGGGCTCTGTGCTGGGCATGGATCCTGCTGAAGATTCTATCTCCCTCTCTCCTTTATGCTCCTCCCCCGATCTACTCACACAGTCTCTCTCTCTCTAAAAAATAGTAATAATAAAATAAATTTTAAAATAAATAGGAAATATGAATAACGTAAGTAAATAAATTCATCAAATGTATAAAATGTAAATAATGTTTATAGCAAAATGATATAGTGGAGACATGTAAAACCTTTAATGATGGTGTGCAACATTATAATTACTTTGAAGTCCTCTGGTTTAGAACACTTGAGAGGAGAGTGTGCTTATAATTGCATGCCTCAGCACACCAATTCAAAACTTAGTGACTTAAAATAATTTCTCTCTCTCACAGTTTATAAAAATGACTTGTTCAGTTCAGTTGTTCTTATTTGGGATGTCCTGAAATTCAAATTGGATAATGGCTGGGAGAGACTGAAATCAACTGAAGGCTTCACTGAGTAGAGGTCCAAGCTGATCTCTTTCTGTTTGAATCTGTTCACTTATGTTTTCTACAACCTCTATCTCTATGAGAGTAGTTTGGACTTCTTACATGGAAATACCAGGTAAGCACACCAAACAGGGTTCCCCAGAAGAAGACAGCAAAAATTGCCAGGGCTCTTAGAGGCTTGACTTAAAACTGGGACAGCAGTCAAAGTCAGACCAGATTCAAGGAGTTGGAAGAGGAGATACTGTCTGTTATTCAGGGAGTTACATGTGAGTATGGAGAAGATTGATGGTAGCCACCTTTGTAGATAAATTTTATAAATAAGCTAAATAGTTTGCACTTATAAAATTAACGTCACTTGCATAAATTTGTTTTACTCATTTATAAAATAGAAATAATAATAATGTCTAAATTTAGAACTGAATGAGATAATGCATTTAAAAGTCTCCAGCACTTTGCCATGTACATATTCTCTAAACAGATCTCAGTTAACATTACCTTTGCTTCCCATGACCTTGGGGCCTCCTAAAGAGCAGAAATTGTATTTTTCACCAATATCTCAGCATAATAAAGTATCTGATACATTGCAGGCTACTAATAATTATTATTTTATATATGAATAAATGAATGTTCTCCTAAATATGTCTATATTTATAAAGTTATAGGGTCTGCCCACTGCCATCAAGTGGAAAAAAACAACCTGTGTCTAAATTATATGGCAGATATCTTTCATAAATTAACCAATCTTTAATGAAATTTATATACTGCTGTTGCTTTGTGTCATATAGACATGCCTCAGGATGAAAAATTGAAGTATCTTTTCTTGACAGCAAAAAATATCTGAAGCTAGAAAACAAATATTGCACATGCTAAATAAACTCTCTAACATTAGCTAAATTAAAGCCACTTGTCTTTCTCAGTAGGCTAAATAACAGAGCAATACATGGATATAAAATTCTTGAAGACAACTCAAATATAGGCTGTGTAAATGACTAAAAAGAAAAGAAAAGCAAAACAACATGAGCAGAAAGCAGAATATCTTCAAATTATTTCTTATTAATTAATGAAGTATTGGTAATACACACAGTCAGTGAGCAATACCATACTAGAGAGACTTAGATGATCCCTTTCAAAAAAATCAGCTTACCAGGACTTCTGAAGAAGACAGCAGAGTAGAAGGACCCTAAGATCACCCCATCCCACAGATACAATTAGATAATGCCCACATCAGTTTAAATAACCCAGAAAATAACTCAAATATTTGCAGCTAAATGCAAAGATACACAGCTAAATGCAGAGATGAGGCCACATTGGAGAGGACAGGAAGGGCAGAGCTGTGGCTGGGTGCTAAATGGGCCTGCAGGAGGAGACACCGTTATGCAGATAAAGGAAAGGAGCAGATCCCCACACCAGGCACCCCAGGCATGGGGACCCCATACAGGGAAGGTAAATCCTCATAACACTTAACTTTGAAAACCAGAGGGGTATTAGTTTTGTGAGTTCTTACAATCATGAGGCTTAATTCCTGGAACTTTAAAAATAAGCAGGATGGATTTGGGGAGAGCCTGGGGGCAATAGTAAACTGAGTCTTCACCCTTAAAGAGACAGGACAATAAACACTCCAATAGAGATGAGTATAGAAACAGCAGTTTAAAAAACATTGGGGTATATGGGGGAGGGAAATTTGTTTATTCATCTCATAGCTTGTGCTGGAGGGTCAGGGATCTTTGGGAGACTACTCCAAGAAAAAAAAGAAAAAGAGTTGGTGAATGCCATTTTCCTTCCCCATCCTCCAGCCTAAACACAAAGATACCTGAAGAAA
This sequence comes from Mustela erminea, assembly GCF_009829155.1. Taxonomy (NCBI): domain Eukaryota; kingdom Metazoa; phylum Chordata; class Mammalia; order Carnivora; family Mustelidae; genus Mustela; species Mustela erminea. The sequence goes on along the minus strand of NC_045623.1, from coordinate 48,897,931 downwards.
CCAACACAGCAACAATTCTTGCTACCTAACTTGTTAATAATATGCCTCACCACAGCTTTCTCCTGAAGATACACTCACTCCAGCCAGGCCTCCAGTCCAGGTCCCCTCCCATGGCAGACATAGGCAAACATGGATTTTCCTGCAGACCTGACCATTCCAGTATGTTCTTGGCCTGAGACCCTCCAAAGCAGTTCCACAAGCCTGGCAGTGTGCAAGCAACCCCAACGTAGACCAGCACCACAGCAAAGGGACTCCTGCCCCTGGGAGAGGAGAAGTTAACCATACACACACACACACACACACACGCACCAGTCAGACTATGGTGAAAGTAGTGGGCCAGGGGCAGATATTTGGTCAGACTGTGGGCTCCACCCAGCAACAAAATATTTTTAGGAATCAACACAGGAAAAGCATCTTGAAGTTCTGTGCTACAGCATCTTTGGCAAACACCTGGTCTGACTTAATTAAGCCCCAGGTGGTCCCACTAACAATACAGGGACAAAATACTGTCCACAACAACTGGGAGAGAGAGTTGTTGTAGATGACTGAAAGAAAAAGTGACTCAGCCATAACAGTAGGGTGTATGCATCACATAGGAAGTACCCCTGAAACACCAGGTTCTTGGAAACAGGGGACATTGACCTACAGGATACTGTTGGACCTTTTCTTCATTTGACCACTACTTTCAAGAACAGGAGATGTAGCTGGCTTTTCCAACACAAAGCAATAGACACAGAGAGTTAGATAAAATGAGGAGACAGGAGAATATGTCCCAAATGAACACCAGGACAAAATTAAGCAAGAGATCTAAGTAAAACAGAAATAAGTAATATGTTTAATGGAGAATTTAAAGTAATTGTCATAAAAGCAGTCACTGGACTTGAGAAAAGAGTGAACGATTACAGTGAGACCTCAACAAGGAGAGACAACAAAGAACCAAAAAGAGATGAAGACTTAATAACTAAAATTAAAAAATACAATGGATGGAATAAATGGTAAACTAGTGGAGGCATAAGAGAACAGTGACTTGGAGGACAGAGTAATAGAAAGCAATTGAGCTGAACAGGAGACTGAAAAAAAATAATTAAAATATAAATAGACTTAGAGAAGCCAATGATACCATTAAGTATAATGCATTCATATGTAGGGATCACAGAAGGAGAAGAAAGAGAAAACAGGGCAGAAAATATATTTGAAGAAATAATAGTTGAAAGCTCCCCAAGTCTAAGGAGGGAAAACAGAAATTCAGATCCAGAATGCACAGAGAGCCCCTAACAAAATCAATCTAAGGAAGTCCAAACCAAGAGAGATGGTAATTGAAATGTCAAAATGTAACAGTAAAGAGATAATTTTAAAAGCAGCAAGAGAAGAGAAAACAGTTATATCCAAGAGAAACACCATAAAGCTATCAGCTGATTTTTTTCAGCAGAAATCTTGCAGACCAGAAAGGATTGGCTTTATACCTTCAAAGTGTTATTAAAAAAATAAATAAATAAAAAACTAACTAACTAACAAGCAAAAAACTACCAGTAAGGATACTCAAATCAGCAAGGGTATCAATCAGATAGAAAGAGTCTACCAGACAAATAAAAACTAAAGGAATCAATGATCACTAAGCCAGCCCAACAAGAAATCTTAAAGGGGACTCTTTGAGTCAAAAGAAAAGAACATAAGTGGGAGTTAGAAAAGTAGGAAACACAAAAACAATAAAATTAAGCCAAGGGATTCACAAAATAAAAGGATATAAGTATGATGCCATATATCTAGAATATTGAGGGGAGGAATAAAGAATGGGTTCAAACTTAAGGGATCTTTAACTTAATATAGATTGTAATATGGATAAGATGCTATATACAAACCTAATAGTAACAACAAAAACTAGTAATATATATAAAAAATAAAGAGAAAGGAATCCAAGTATATCACTATAAAAAGCCAGCAAACCATGAGAGAAGAGAGCACAAGAAGAAAGGAACAGGAAGAACTATAGAAACAACCATAAAACAAGTAATAAAATGGCAATAAGTACTTACTTATTAATAATTATTTGGAATGTAAATGGACTAAACCCATCAGTCAAAAGACATAGAGTGGGGTTCCTTGGTGGCTCAATTGGTTAAGTGTCTGCCTTTGGCTCAGGTCATGATCTCAGGATCCTGGGATTGAGTCCCACATCAGGCTCTCTGCTGAGTGGGGAGTCAGCTTCTCCCTCCCTCCCCCCACTCATCTCTCTCTGTCTCTGTCCCTCTCTAAGATAAATAAATAAAATTTTAAATAAAAAAAGATATGGGGTGGAAGATAGATTAGAAAGCAAAACCCATCTATATGCTGCCTACTAGAGAATCTTTTCAAACATAAATACAGATGAAGATTGAAAATGAAGGGATGGAGAAGCATTTATCACATAAATGAAAGTGAAAAGAAACCTGGGATAACAATACTTACATCAGATGAAATAGACTTTAAAATAAAGACTCTAATAAGAAACAAAGAAGGACACATTATAATCATAAAGGAAACAATCCAAAGAAGAACATTATATAATCATAAAAGGAACAACCTAATAAAAAGATATAACAATGGTAAATAATTGGGCAACCAAAAAGGGAGCACCCAAATACATAAATCAGCCAATAACAAACATAAAGGAAATAATCAATAGTATTACCAAAAAATAGGGGACTTTAACACCCTACTTACATCAACTAATAGATAATCTAGAAAACCAACAGAGAAAATGTGACTTTGAATTATACATAGAGCCAGATGGATCTAACAGATATACTTAGAACATTCTGGCTTAAAAAACAGCAGAAAACACATTCTTTTCTCTTTCTTTCTTTTTTTCTTTCTTTCTTTCCTTAAATATATTCTTTTCAAAGACACATGGTATATTCTACAGAATAGATCACCTATTAGGCCACAAAATAAGTCTAAATAAATGCCCCCCGCCAAAAAAAAACCTAAGTCATATCATATGTCCTTTTCGAGCACAACACTATGAAACTAGAAATCAACAATAACAAAAAATCTGGAAAGAATACAGATACATGGAGGTTAAATAACATGCTACTAGACAATAAATCAGTCAACCAAGAAATCAAAGAGAAAATTAAAAAAAAATATGTGGACAGAAATGAAAATGAAAACACAATGTTTCAAAAACCTTTGGGATGTAGCAAAACTAATCCTTTTGGGATTACTTTTGGGAAATTTCCCTTTTGGGAAATTTTCAGTAATATAGGCCTACCTCAAGATGCAAACAAAATCTCAAATAAACAACCTATCCTTATATCTAAAGGAATTAGAAAAAGAACAAACAAAACCTAAAAACAGTGGAAGGAAGGAAATCATAAAGATTAGAACATAAATAATTAAAATAGAAACTAAAAAGAAAAGTAGAAGTGATCAATGGAACCAAGACATGGTTCTTTTATTTATTTATTTATTTTTAATTTATATTTTTTTAAACATATAATGTATTATTAGCCCCAGGTTTAGCTGAACAGGAGACTGAAAAAAATAAAATTCACAAGTCTGTGAATCACCAGGTTTACACACTTCACAGCACTCACCATAGCACATACCCTTCCCTATGTCCATAACCCCTCCACCCTCTCTCTAGCCCCCTCCCCTGACCACCCTCCGTTTGTTTTGTGAGATTAAGAGTCTCTTATGGTTTGTCTCCCTCCCAATCCCATCTTGTTTCATTTATTCTTTTCCTACCCCCCAAACCCCCCACGTTGCATCATAGCAGTAATGTCCACAATAGTCAAACTATGGAGAGAACCAAGATGTCCATCAACAGATGAATGGATAAAGAAGAAGTGGTATATATATATTCAATGGAATACTATGCAGTCATCAAAAGAAATGAAATCTTGCCATTTGCAATGATGTGGATGGAACTAGAGGGTATTATGCTTAAATAAGTCAATTAGAGAAAGACAACTATCATATGATCTCTCTGATATCAGGAGATGGTTCTTTTAAAAGATCTTTGAAAAGTTTCTTTAAAAATTGATAAAATTTTAGGCAGATTCATTAAAAGAGAGACAGAGAAAAGAGAGAGAAAGGACTCAAATAATTGAAATCATAAATGAAAGAGGTATCAAATGACACCACAGAAATACAAAGGGTTATAAGAGAATATTACAAAAAATTACATGCCATTAATTGGGCAACCTAGAAGAAATGGGTAAATTTCTAGAAACATATAATTTCCTGAAACTGAACCATGAAGAAAAAGGAAATTTGAGCAGAATGACTACCAGAACAGAAATTGAATCAGTAATAGAAAAAACTCCCAACAAATGAAAGTCCAGGGCCATATGACTTCATAGGTGAATTCTAACAAACATTTAAAAAAGAATTAATATCTATGCTTCTCAAACTATTCCCAAAAGATAGAAGAGGAAGGAAAACTTCCAAATTCATTCTATGAGATCAACATTACCCTGACACCAAAACCAGAAAGACACCACTAAAAAAGAGAACTACAGATCAATATTTCTAATGAACACAGATGGAAAAATCCTCAACAACATATTAGCAAAGTGAACCCAACAGTACATTAAAAAACCATTTACTGTGACCAAATGGGATGAATTCCTGGGATATAAGGGTGGTTCCACATTCTCAAGTCTATCTACATGATAAATAATAGAAATGATAAAAACAGTATCATTTCAGTAGATATAGAAAAAGCATTTGACAAAGTACAGTATCCACTCATGACAGAAAAAACAAAAACAAAACCAATAAAAACCTCAACAAAGTGGGTTTAAAGGAAATATACCCCAACATTAAAAGGCTATATATGAAAAATCCAGGGCTAACATCATACTCAGTGGTGAGAAACTGAAAGCTTTTCCCTTAAGATTAGGAACAAGACAAAGATGTTTACCTTCATCAATTTTACTCAACATAGTGCTGGAAATCCTATCCAATCAAATAAGAAACAGGAGTAAAATGCACCCAAATGGGTAAAGAAGAAGTAAAAGTTTTCACTATTTGCAGATGACATGATACTATATATACTGAAAACCCTAAAGACTACACCAAAAATCTATTAAAACTGATAAATGAATTTAATAAGGTCGCACAATACAAAATCAATAGGCAGAAATCCCTTTCTTTTCTACATACTAATAATGCAGTAACAGAAAGAGAAATAAGAAAAGAATCCCATTTACAATTATATCAAGAAGAATACAATACCCAGAAATAAACTTAACCAAGGATGTAAAAACCCGTACTCTGAAAACTGCAAATACTGATGAAAAAAATTAAAGATGACACAAATGGAAAGATATTTCATACTCATGGATTAAAAGAATGAGTATTGTTACCCATAACAATCTACTATTCTAATGCAATCTCTATCAAAATACCAAGAGTTTTCATAGAACTAGAGCAAACAATCTAGAGCAATGTACAACAAGGTAGAACATACAAAAATGTTTGTATGGAGCCACAAAAAAACACTGACTAGTCAAAGTAATCTTGAAAAATAACAAAACTGAAAATATCACAATTCCATATTTAAAGATGTATTACAAAGCTGTAGTAATCAAAATTGTATGGTACTGGCAGAAAAATAGACATACATCAATGGAACCGAATAGAAAGCCCCGAAATAAACCCATTATTATGGCCAATTAATCACTGACAAAGATGCAAGAATATGCAATGGGAAAAAGACAGTGTCTTCAACAAATGGTGTTGAGAAAACTAGACAGCTACATGCAAAAGAGTGAAAGTGGATCAATTCCTTAATGCCATATGCAAAAATAAACTGAAAGTGGATTAAAGACATAAATTTGAGAACTAAAACAATAAAAATCCTAGACAAAAGCACAGGCAGCAATTTCTCTGACATTGGCCCTAGCAATATTTTTCTAGATTATGTCTGCTGAGGCAAGGGAAACAAAAGCAAAAATAAACTATTAGGAATACATCAATATAGAAAACTTCTGCACAGTTAAGGAAACAATCAACAAAACTAAAAGACAACCTATAGAATTGGAGAAAATACTTGCAAAAGACATATCTGATAAAGAGTTAGTACATAAAATATATAAAGAATTTACCAAACTCAACAACCAAAAAGCAAATAATCCAATTAAAAATGGGCAGAAGGAATGACAGGCATTTTTATAAGGAAGATAAACAAATGGCCAAAAGACACATGAAAACATGCTCATCATCACTTAACACCAGGAAAATGTAAATCAATATTACAATGAGATATCACTTCACAACTCTCAGAATGGCTAAAATCAACAGCACAAGAAAAGTAGGTATTGGAGAGGATGTTGAGAAAAAGGATGTACATTATTGCTGGAAATGCAAACTGGTACAGCCACTGTGGAAAACAGAATGGAGTTTCCTCAGAAAATTAGAAATAAAATTGCCATTTGATCCAGTAATTCCATTCCTAGGTATTTACCCAAAAAGAATGAAAACACTAATTTGAAAAAATATATGCACCCCTATGTTTACTGAAGAATTATTTACAAGAGCCAAAATATGGATGCCACCCAAGTGTCCATCAACAGGTGAATGGGTAAAGAAGATATGGTATATACATACAACAGAATATTACTGAGCCATAAATAAGAACAAAATCTCCCATTTGCAACAATATGGGTGCATGTAAAGTGTATGATAAGTGAAATAAGTCAAAGAAAGACAAATTCTGTATGATTTCACTCATACGTGGAAGTTAAGAAATAAAATAAATGAAAAAAGAAAAATAGAGAAAAACCAAAGAACATATTCTTAACTATAGAGAAGAAACTGATGGCCACCAGAGGGGAGATGTGTGGGGAGATGTGTAAAATAGATGAAGGGGATTAATAGTGCACTCATGATGATAAACACTAAGTAATGTACAATTTGTTGAATTATTATATTTACACTTGAAACTAATATAACACTGTAAGTTAACCATACTGGAATTTTTTAAAAAATCAATTTACAAATGAGAGGAATGCATTGACAATACCCTTCAACACCATCTTCCTTGCCCACAGAATGTTCTGCCACAAGTAGTTCTCCCTTTCCCAGAGTAAAACCGTCTTCTGCCATATTCTGGTTACAAGGATCCAATGTGCTTCCCAGGCATCTACCTCCTTTTTAATCTCAATCTCTTTCCCATAGTACATTTAATGTCTTAAAACTTAGGACGTGTCCTTAAAAGTCTATAAGCACAGATAAAGACCTAGTAGACATCTAGAAAAATACCATTATAAAAAGTGATTTGGGCTTCTTAAAGACTAAAATTAAAGTGGGTATTGGAACTATGGTAACCACCATATATACTTTTATGTGGGTGTGTGTGTTTATGTATTATATATGTATATAAATCATTTTATCTGTAGAAAGTTGATGTATTATTTTTTTTAATTTATTTATTTTAAAGAGAGAGAGCAAGGAGGTAGGGGCAGAGGAAGAGGGAGAGAATCTCAAGCAGAATCCCTGATGAGAAAGATAATGGTCTTTTTTTCTGAGGCTCCACTAATGACCCTGAGATCATACCTGAGCTGAAATCAGGAGTCAAATACTTAACTGACTGAGCCATCCAAGCACCCAGATAGATATACATTTTACATTTCAGCAATGTCCTTTCTTTCAAACATGGATATTTTCCCTATAAAAATTTGATCTTCCTAAATAGAATACAGGATAAATTATGGAATCAGACTGGTTAGAATGTTACCACTGTCACTTATTAACTGCATGACTCTGAACAAGGTACGTAAACTTTATATGCTTCAGTTCCTTGTTTGTAAAGTGGAAACAGAAATAATACTATATTTATGGAATTGTTGAGATTATTTATTGATTTACTATATTATTGAGGTCTGATATATAGTAAATTTAAAAAATATATGTATATATATATTTTATATATATATATATATAAATGTTAACTAATAAGCTATAAGAAAGCAACTAGATTTGGAGTGTCTGTGACTTTGCTTTTAAAGATTATTATGAAAATGTGTTATGTCCTTTAATTTTTTTATCCATATTGACATACAAAAATTACTTTTTCATTTTTATATGGTATATAGATACAAAAACATATCAGGACAAATACATTTTCTAACAAGTCTTAATGATCAACAATATGAATCTAAACAAAAATTTAATGCTAGTATAGCAGACATTACATCAAGAAGGTAGAAGTGTGATTGGTATATCATGACATTTAATTTGTGGTTGAATATGGAAGCTTTATGTGGGCTTGCATCTGAATCTTTATCTTATTTGCCTATTATTGCCAGTGAATTGAGGTAGGGCACTGTCTTCATTGGATGTTGTATATGAACCTAGTGGTAATCACTAACCAAAAACTTAGATACACAAAAAATAAAGCAAAAGTAATTCAAGAAAAATACAAAAGAAAGTCATCAAGTCACAAGAGAAGAGAACAAAAGAAGAAGAAAGGAACAGAAAAGAATTACCAAAACAATCAGGAAACAATTAACAAGATGGCAATAAACACATACCTATCGATAATTACTTTAAATGTAAATGGTCTAAATGCTCCAATGAAAAGACAAGGAGTTGCTGAATGGATTAAAAAAGAAGAAGAAGGAAAAGAAAAGAAAAGAAAAAAAAAGACTCATCTATATGCCACCTACAAAAGACTCACATTAGAACTAAAGACAGACTGAAAATGAAGGGCTAGAAAAAGATATTCAATAAAAAACAAGCAAAGACTATAATAAGAGAAAAAGAAGGGTATTAGTATTACATGACAAACTGATTAATTCAACAAAAGGGTATAACTTTTGTAAATATCTATGCACTCACCTTGAGAGTACCTCAATGTATAAAGCAAATATTAACAGACATAAAGAAAGAAATTGACAGTGATACATTAATAGTAGGGGACTTAAACTGCCCACTTACATTAATAAATAAATTATCTAGATGGGAAATCAATAAGGAAGCAGTGGCTTTGAATGACACATTGGTCCAGACCGACTTAACAGATATATACAGAGCATTCCATCCAAAACTGCAGAATACACAATTTTTTCAAATGCACATGGAGCATTCTCCAGGACAGACAATACGTTGATCACAAAACAAGTCTTAGTGAGTTTTAAAAGACTGAAATCATACCAAGTATCCTTTGTGACCATAAGTTATGAAACCAGAAATCAATTACAAGAAAAAAACAAAAAACTGGAAAAAACACAAACATGTGAGGGGTAAACAACATGCTACTAAGCAACCAGTGGGTCAATAAAGAAATCAAAGAGGGAATTAAAAAAAAAAAACACAAAACCTGGAAATGAATAAAAATAGGAACACAATTCAAAATCTTTGGGACATAGCAAAAACAGTGTAAAAAGACAAAGAAATGTACAGCTTTATTTTTTACCTCAGAAGTTCAGAAATAAGGTAAAATTGCCATAAAAATGCATAATGGCTTTTACCTGTTAAATAATGATAAGTAGAATCTCCTTTTATTTTTCTTCCCCCCAAAGGAGACTTTGATAAAAGTTCTGCAGGCTTGATTTTTCTTTTTTTTTTTTTTTTTTTTAAGATTTTATTTATTTATTTGACAGAGAGAGACACAGCAAGAGAGGGAACACAGGCAGGGGAAGTGGGAGAAGGAGAAGCAGGCTTCCTGATCAGCAGGGAGCCTGATGCAGGGCTTGATCCCAGGACTCTGGGATCATAACCTGAGCCAAAGGCAGACACTTAAAGACTGAGCCACCCAGGTGCCCCTGCAGGCTTGGATCTTACGGAATTTCACAACCCTTGAAGGTACATATTACTTGTATGTCAATCTCACAGCATAAAGAGAGGTATGAGAAAGTCAAGTATTTATAGTATTATTTAAGAACTCAAACCATTTGATCCAGTGACCTATGAAATGATAGTAATATGAGTATATTGACAATCTGTAATTCATTAAGAAAATGATGCTTTTCAATCCCTTTTAATTTTTGCAGCTCTGAATGTTGGGCTTTTGTATAAGAAAAAGGGCTGTCATGGAAGCCTTCACATTTCTTATCTGAATGAACCACTTTTCTCATTTATACTTGTCATTAAGGGTCAGGGAATCTTCTCCACACAGACTAACCCACCAGGACACTTAATTAGAACCATAACATGGTTTATGTCAAAATTAATCACACTTTGTGTTTAAAACAATCCCTCCTGAAGTAGAAGATTATGTCTGCTTAATTTCTGATAATTTTTATGGTACACTTAACAAATACTAGCAACTTTCTTTTCAGGAACAGTTCTAAAAACCATACTATTTGTCCAAAGAAGGATTGATCAATGTCATTTTTCTCATCAGTAAAATAGACCTAAACCTAAATAAAGTTGAATATAGAATTCATTGTTTGCTTGGGGCAAGTGCCCAATTTGGAACCATTTTTTCCCCTATTAAGAATAAATTTTACCTATTGAAATTAGAGGTGTTTAGAAATAGTATGAATAGTTTCTTATTATGCATATGAATCGAAAATGTCTCTCTTTCCCCAGGCAAACCACATTCCTGATCCTGGCATCATTCTTAGCAATTATAATAGTTATTATATGAAAATGATCATGATAAATATAAATAAATTAATTGAAAACATCCACATACACATTTTTCCTTTTAAATAATAGGAATCTATCTTTTCGTACTGAAGGAGTGACTGGTTCTAGATTTCTCTTACAAGGTGGCCAAAGACTCCTGACATTTCATTGCATACAGACTGGGATAGATACAGAGTTCAGAGCAACCATTTTTATGGAGGTTATCCAGAAGTTTCATACATATCTCTGCTCACACTCAGATAAATAACTTCATACAATTTCAAGGGAGAATAAGAGACACAGTCTATACCAAGGGGATTATGTGTATGGCTGATGTTCAAATGTTTGATTGCCAGAGAAAAGAAAGGATATTGGATACTGAGACACAGTTCAAAGTTTATACCTCACAGACATTTGAAGATTTTTGGCTGCCAGGCTCCAAACCTCCTTTCTTCAGTATCATGAATTTATGGTAGGGGAATCATGCCTCTTCTAAGTTATTTCTTTAAAATTTAATTTGGTTTCTATCCCGACTCCAGGAATGGGGCATTTTAGCCAGGTCATGTTAATTAGAATAACTTTATCTTGCTGGCCTGTTGACCGGTTCTGGGACCAATGTTAAATTTACCTAGGCACAAATAAATAATCCTTGGTCCTGAAAAGGAACTGTAGTCTCTTTTCCATTTGGTGTGAACACAAGGCACAATTCTCTTGGAGCTCTTGGCAGCCATTTACGTATCACGTGGAGGCTGAAAATGAAGCCAATACCAAATAAAGCCAAGTCAAAGAATAGAGATAGACACAATCTATCTCTATTACCTTCCAGGAGTCCTGTGTCCAGCCTTGTTTAAATTTATATTTATCTCTAGACTTTTCAGCTACGTAAAGCAATACATCCCCTTCATGACTTAACTGATGGAAAACAATACAAAGAAGTACATAAGAGAGAAAATTATTCAACTGTTGATAATGTTTTATAGATGATGACTATAAAACATAGTTGACTAGTGAATTTTGCCATCTGAGCATTTATTCCAAGTGTGTAGTATTTTGGAATTTTTTTCATGGATTATAAAACATTTTCAGCAATAACATTATACATTACATAAATTTGCACCTTTGTCAAAAATCAGTTGACTATATTTATATGGATCAACTTCTGGGTTTTCCATGGTGTTTCACTGATTTGTCCATTCTTTCACCAGCTCCACACTTTCTTGATTATGACAACTTTATAGTAAGTCTTGAAGTTGCATAATCTCTTTGTCTTTCTCCTTCAGTATTGTGTTGGCTATTCTGGATCTTTTGCCTCTCCATATAAAAGGAGCTCGTTACATTTTGTTTAAGTGGAATAAAGCATTTGCTAGTTCTTAGGTCAACCATTCTAGATAGTCTTTGCAATACTGATGCACTTGCCTGCATAAAAAAAAGACAATACTCCAGACTCGTAAACAGTGGAGTATGGGAATGAAAGTTTTGTGACCACTTTGTCAATGACAATAAAACATGTGTCCTGTTTTCTCTTAGTAGTCGTATACCTTATTCTTGAGGTGATTGGCTGGACTAGGCTTAGAGTCTATTTAATAGACTTTTTTGCTAATAAAGGTGATAACACTTGCACGTTCTGTTTGCTTGAGGATAGCTTTGGTATATAAACTGGAGTAAAGAGAGTCCTACACTTCCATTTAGAAGACTTACGTCAGTCCTGTCATTTCCTGTGTAAGCAGCTGTTTGATCTCAGATATTTACCTATTCACTCATCTCATCCAAAAGCAAAGATTCTCTGTGTATTTTCATGATCGAAACCATGATTTCTTTCATAAAATAAGCTATTTTTTCTTCTAGTCTTGAAATAGATACCACATGTGAAATTTCATCACTTGGGTATAAGGAAGGTATACACAAGTAATAGTGTTTGTTTTTTTTTGTTTGTTTTTTCCTTTTGATTCGTAGTAGTATTCTTGAATCTTCTATTATCTGATAAGATAATGTAGCTTCCTAATCAGTAATAAACTCTGTTCCTAAAAGTCTCAAACTCTACCAAGGATATGAGAGGTGGCAAAAAACGAGTGGTGGCTTTCTGCTTCTACTATCATTTTGAATATTTAATTGCTATAGAAAGTAAAATGTATATAATAGGGTTTAGCAACATTTTAAAATAGGCTACTCTTTCCTGAAGAATTTAACTCCCAAGCTGTTATCTATATTGAAAAGAGGTGTTTTTTGAAAAAGTTGTGTTTGCATGTCTTTTATGGGCTTCTCTACAGTCTTTTTTGGAATTATGATTTAATAAGAAGTGTATTCATAAAATGATGGCTTTGATGCCCTTTCCTTTATCTTCTTTTCTATTCATACCTTTGATAATTTTAAGCAATGGATTGTTTATACTAGGTATGTTATTTTATTTAGTGACTTGAACATTATAAGAAAAGGATTTTAAAAAGGAAGAAAAGGGTGAGCAAAGTTAACTGCTGCATGTTTGGCATCTGGAAGTGCATTATTTTTTTTACAAGTTAATATATAGCTATGTGTTTTATAATTTGTTACTCATGAAAATACAAGTAATGGATTTTTTTTTTACTTAAAATACCAGATAGGAAGCATTCCTCTATAATATCATTATGCTATACGATGAGTGAGTGAATACATTTCATTTCTTTATTCAGAAAATTTCCCCCATTTCTCTTAACCAAAGGGAAAGGACAGGATAGTTTTAAAAAAAATAGATAATGAGAAATGATGCTTTAAAAATAGCCTTCGAATATTCAGATAATCACTTAGTAAGAGTAATATAATATGTGGCAGTTGTGGGCTCTTTTTAAATATTAGGCATTATGTTAAACAGTTTACAGATGAAAACAATTATTAAAAAACCAGATCTAGAAATATGAAAAAGTATTTGTGATTGAGGAAACATAAAAAACAAAACAAAACAAAACAAAAAACCTTTTTGGAGAGGTTTTGTGTCCTAGGGCCCACAATGGAGCAAATGTGAGTGTACTATAGAAAGCTATAAAAATAAGGCTGAAAAAAAAAAAAAACCCCACATATGGGTTAGGGAGTTAAATTTGATCTTAAATGAAACAGTGGTATTCTTACAAGTTTTGGTGGAGACATATATGGGCATACATACAAATTTGTATTTGAACATGACAATTTATTCTATTGCAACAGTCCAAGTATAAAGTAATATAAGCCTGAACTAGAGTATAGTTGTGACAGATCAAAGGAGAATATATATATATATATATATATATAAAATATTATGATATATATGATATATAAAGCATTTGCCAGTTCTTAGATCAACCATTCTAGTCTTTGCAATACTGATGCGCTTTCCTACATAAAAAAGGACAATACTCCAGACTCATAAACAATGGAGAATGAAAATTCCAATACTCCATTATGTATAGCATGGGAATTTTCTATATGGGTACCCATATATATACATATACTTATACATATATATAATACATATACACATACATACACACACACACACACACATACACACACCCTTTTTATTTCAAAGTGGGAATTAAATTACTATTTGGTGATAGAATGTATATGAATGTTAGAGGGGGATTAAAAGATGACTTTGGAGATTCAATTTGCCTGACTGGTATTTGTTGTTAATAAAAAATATATATATTAAAGCCACATATATTAATGACACAACATGCAATTTCTTTGGAGAAGCTTTAAAATTCTCAAATATTAGGTTTTTATGTAGATCAAATCAAAGCCAACAGTAACTAGCAATGTCACAGGAGGATAAATGTTTCCTCCGATATGCTTTCTTGAATTGTGATACAATCTCAGAATATAACTTTATTCTTAATTTACAAAATGAGATTATGGAAAAATTTTGACAGGGATTTGTCAAGAATTACATGTAAATCTTTTTTAAGATTATACACCCAATTTTTAAACCATGCCCAGATTCTGTTATAGCCTAAGGGGTTGAGGTGGGGTGATGATAAGCAGTCAGTTGTGATAGCTCCTCATTCTGGTAGGGAATCACTGTGCTAGAAGCAGAGTTAATGGAATATAAAAGATGTGTATTAATCATGCCAACTATAGGTTTGAATATGTATTTTAATGATCTAGTGAACTTCTGAGTTAAAAACATATAATAAAGATAAAAAAGAAGATCTGACTGTGAATTTGCTGAATAATTGATACTATGACTGTATTGTTCTATACATCCAAGCACTTGAGAAAGGTTTGTTTTATTTTATTTTTAAAGATTTTATTTACTTGAGAAAGAGAGTGAGAGAGAGAGGGTCCAAGCCGGGGGAGAAGCAGAGGGAGAGGAAGAAGCAGGCTCCCAGCAGACCAGGGAGCCCAATGCAGGATTTGCCCCAGGAACCCAGGATCACGGCCAGAGCTGAAGGCAGATGCTTAAATGACTGAGCCACCCTGGTGCCCTGAGAAATGTTTATTTTAAAGATTAAATCGAACACCTTTTTTTTTTTTTTTTCCTGAAATTTTCCTGTATCACATTTATATTTATTTTGAACATAGAGAATATATATTAACATTTGAAAATAAGAATTTCAATTGTGAGCAGGAACTAATGCATCAAAAGACCATTAGCTAATAGTAAGATAGCTCTGAATTCCAGTGTTCACTCATTTACTAAAATTATATGACCTTGAAAAAATGTGTACTGAAAATCATTTTTGTCATTTAAAATATCAAGGTAACATCACATAAACTCATTGGGTTATTATAAGAATTAAATTACATAACATGAGTAAAAATACCTAGCAAAAATCTGTACCTAATAAGCAATCATTAGATATCTGCTTCCTTCATCATTTAAATT
Organism: Mustela erminea; assembly: GCF_009829155.1. Classification (NCBI taxonomy): domain Eukaryota; kingdom Metazoa; phylum Chordata; class Mammalia; order Carnivora; family Mustelidae; genus Mustela; species Mustela erminea. Next base: position 48,882,537 of record NC_045623.1, on the reverse strand, counting down.
AGAGCAAAGCATCATAAAAATATGGAACAGAATTGTCAATAATGTAGCCATTAATACTGAATATTTATACTTAACATAATCAGAATAAATCTTCAGCGTGATTGTGTTTAAGACAAACATAGACACAAAGAAAACAGACAAAATAACAACACACACACACACAAAAACCACCTCAGTGATTCAATAGCCTCAAAAATAGTTTTCAGGATTCTCTAATAAAAACACAGATAACAATGAGAATTTATTATGTAATACATCCAAAATTATTAATCACAATTATACTCTAACTTTTTATTTTGAAATAATATTGAACTTACTGAAAAGTTGCAAAAATAATAAAGAGAAAGTCCATGTCATATATACTCAGTTTCACCAATTTTTACTTTGCATTTTATTTTCACATTTTCATCCAAATGTGATACTTTAAAAAGGACACAATAAAGTTTTGGTAGCATTTCTTCTGGAGAAACATAACTTGAAACTAAAAATGAAAGGACATTAAACTACTCATCTTTTAAAGAAATTTGTAGCAATGTCGGTTGAACTCTTTTCACCCTACTTTCTACTGTTATCAAAAGACACACTTCTCAGAAGAGAATCTAGTTTTTGTGTTGCTCCTGACAGGCAAGCGTTTACCATCATATTGGATGCAGATTATTACTAGATTCTGGAAGAATTAGTCAAGGACGCAGGTTGTAATACTCAAGACTTATTACAGACCATTTACGCAACTTGGCAAATCCAAACTTGAAAACAGAAACATAGTTGTCTATAAAACATAGGCATATTCTTAATCATTTTCTCATAGTAATTACTTCAGAGACAAAAAAAAGTTCAGTTTTTATTTGTTTCAATGACAAGTTGGAGAAGTGGAAAATGTACATGATTCAGTTTACCAGCCAAATTCATTAGTAAAACAACATCCCATCATGGGAATTTAAACAAACAATGAACAAAATTCAAGGAGTGGTCAATTACACCTTCTCCAAGTTTGTCATAGATTTACTCACTTGAGAGGAGACTATCACTACAGTTATTTCAAAAATATAATGATCTTTCTAGATCAAGACTCTTAGGTATTTATTGGATACTTATTTACCTATCAGAGGACTCTAAATTGTGCTGAGGTTAATATTTAATTATAGGAATTACTGATGAAAGTAGAGTAATTTCCCACCAAAATGCTCTGAGATAATACTCAAGCCAGCTTAAACTTTCTGAAATTGCTGAAATAACAGCTGTCTACAAGCCGGTTTTTCTTATCTCCCTGTAAGAACAATGTTCCCCTGAGTCTCCCTACCTGCCTGTACCTATTCATCACTCATCTCTTAGTAGAAACAGTGTTATGTCTTTGGTCTTTCTTCCTTTCTGTCCCTGTCTCACTAATTTATCATGGCCTCATAGAGCTAAAGAGTAGAACAGAATGCAGCTAGCTTCCGATTACCATTTGTAGTAATCACTAGAGTACGGTTTTGGTAAAAAAAAAAAAAAAAAAAAAAAAAAAAACCAAGCAAATAACAACAACAAAAAACTGCTCATTTTTATGACAGGTCCTTCTTACTTAATTTGGAGCTCTAAATACTTCTAATAGTCTGCCTAATAGAACTTTGGGTCCTGTAATACATATTTTTTCTTCTGCTTTACTTCCCTTCTGGTTGGATTATAGCATATTTGTTCTCTTCCTCTTCCTCTTACCTTAAGATACTCTTCCTCTTACGTTAAGCCTGAAATGGCACTGCTTATACTAAGTAGAGAACATCAATCTGCGAACCTTTTCTGAAGCTGACACAGAACTTCATCTCATTTTTGATAGATAAATATTTTTCACTAGCCCTAACCAGTAAGTGAACTTTTAATACAGGCAAATAGTTACCGACTGTATTTGACTAAAACAAGAGCATCTTTATAAAATCAAAATGGCGATTATATATTTTAGATGCAGAACTTCATAGCTTGCAGGTTAGTAACTAGGGGGAAGACTGTATTCTTATCTGTTTAATTAATGATGTAGGCTTTTATATTTGGTTTTCATAAGAAATCAGTTGTTGCCTGGTAACCGATTTGCCTGTGGGCTCTCAGAAGAAGCTGGGCTTTCTAAGCAAAGCACCCTGTTGTCTTATAAATAGGGCAGTAAAGCTTGCTCAGACATGCCTCAGGCATTCAGCAGCTCTTTCACTGTATAAGCATCTGATTCTGACTGGGAAGTTCTCTTTGCTAGGGACACGCTCCAGTGGACAAAGAGGAAGAGGAAGAAAGGCCTCAGTTTCCATTTTAGCTTAACGGTATAAAGGAAACAAGAGACCAGAGAGATATTCGGTCTCATTTTTCCAAACTGGGAAAATAAATGCACCAGAGGAATATTAATTAGCTTCAAATAAAAATTAGTCATGATTCCTGGACAGTTTAGCTCCAGGACAAGCTAAAGCACAGCAGGACAATGGCAAACAGTGACACCAAAACAGAGACCCTAAAGAAAATTCAACTTACACAAATGGATTCTATAGGTTTTATGTTTCTGATCATGAGGAAAGGTTTTATTTAGTCAGGGTAACTATGTTGCCCATGCTACCTTTTATTCTTTTTTTTTTTTTTTTAAATATTATTTATTTATTTATTTGACAGGCAGAGATCACAAGGTGGCAGAGAGGCAGGCAGAGAGAGAGAGAGGGAAGCAGGCTCCCCGCTGAGCAGAGAACCCGATGTGGGACTCGATCCCAGGACCCCGAGATCATGACCTGAGCCGAAGGCAGCGGCTTAACCCACTGAGCCACCCAGGCGCCCCCATGCTACCTTTTAAATGCCCTACTATTGCTTGTATAGAATTATCTTCTATTAGGTGCCTAGATGGCTCAGTCAGTTAACTGATCAACACTTGGTTTCAGTTCAGGTCATGATGTCAGGGTTGTGAGGTCGAGCCTGCCTCTGGGTTTAGGCTCCATGTGGAGTTTGCTTAATATCCTTTCCCCTGCAGCTCATCCCATTGCTCGTTCTCTCTCTCTTTAAAATAAGCTAAAAAATTATCTTCTATTCATTCAATAAAACAGTTTGCTTTTTTCCTATGACAATACAAGCTCTGAGAGGACAAGGTATTTTTTTCTTCCTCATCTATGTTCACAACACCTAGAATAGAGCCTGACACAAGATTTGTATCCAATAAATGTTGGCTGAATAAAAGTCAGAAGCACTTTCAGTAGTCCATGTGTCCTTCAAGGATAGAGACATCGTTAACATTCATCTTTTATTTTGTTTTTCTGTTGTTATTTCATATAGTTGTTTTTCAGCATAGTTTTATTAAGTGAAGGTAGCATACTTGCTTAATAAGTGGATGGATAAGATGAATGACTGAAAGAATATATGAATGAGTGAATAAAAAAAAGAACAAATCCTCTTAACTATATATCAAAATAAAAGAAGATTCTTAACAGCAAAAAAAAAAAAATGAAGTGAAAAGACAACTTATACAAAGGTTTGAAATATGTGCAAACCATACATCTGAAGAAGATTTGATATCCAAAACATATAAAAGAATTCAGACAACTCAAGAGCAAACAAAAACAAAAACAAAAAACCTCAATTTAAAAAAAATAGGCAAATGATCTGAATGAACATTTCTCTAAGGAAGATATTTGAAAGGCCAACAGGTAAATGAAAAAATGCTCAACATCACTACAGATGATCACTGACTTAAGATGATCTGACTTACGATTTTTCAACTTTGTAATGGTGCAAATGCAATACCCATTCAGTAGAAATCATACTTCTAATTTTCAGATTTTATCATTTCCCAGACTAGAAATAATGCAGTACAATGCTCTTGTCTGATACTGGGCAGTGAGCTACAGCTCTGAGTGTGCTGTGTGATCACAAGGGTTAACAACCAATACACTTACAACAATTCTGTACCTATATGGCCATTCTGCCTTTCAATTTTAGTACAATATTCAATAAATAGGCTTTGTGTTTATTTGCCCAGTTGTAGGCTAATATAAGTGTTCTGACATATTTAAGACAGGCTAGGTTAAGCTATAATTTTCAGTAGGCCAGGTGTGTTAAATGTATTTTTAACTTATGATATTTTCATCTTACAATGCATTTATTGGGTGATAACCCCATTGTAAGTGTAGGAAGATACATAATCATTGGGGAAATGCAAATTAAAACCACAATGAGACATTAACTCATGCTTATCAGAATGACCATCATCAGAAGGATAGGAAATAAATGCTGGCATAGATGCAGAGAAAAGGGAAATCCTGTACTCTGTTGGTAGGATTGTTAATTGGTGTAGCAACTATGAAAAACAATATGAAGGATCCTCAAAAAATTAAAAATAGAAACAAACAACCTTTTGATCCAGCAATTCCACTTCTGTACATCTATGCAAAGGAAACAAAAATACTAACTCAAAAAAATATCTGCACCCTCATGTTCATAGCAGTATTAGTTACAACAGTCAAGACATGACAACAACCTAAGTTTCCATCAACAGATGAGTGGATAATTAAGTTGTGATATATATCTGCAATGGACTATTAGTCATTCAAAATGAGGAAATTGTATCATTTGCAACAACATGGATGGATATTGAAGGCATTATGCTAAATAAAATAAGCCAGACAGAGAAAGACAAATACTGTATGATTACTTATATTAGAATCTAAAACAAAAAGCAAAAAACCTCACAGAAAAAGATCAGACTTATGGTTACCAGAGGTGGAGAGTGGGAAGAGAGGGAATTGGAGGAAGGTGGTCGAAAGGTATAAACTTCCAATTATAAGGTAAATAACATACAACGTGATGACTATAGCTAATACTGCTGTGTGATATATAAGAAAAATCATTAGTTAAACAAATCCTATTGGTTCTTATCACAAGGAGAAATTTTTTTCTCTTTTTTTATTGTATCTATATGAGAAGATGAATGTTAGCTGAAATTATTGTGGTGATCATTTTAGAACATATGTAAATCAAACTATCTTGCTGTACACTTTAAACGTCTACAGTAAAGTATATCAATTATTTCTCAATAAAACTAAAAAAAGAAAAAAAAAGAACACCATCTAGTGGCAACTGAATATTCATAGATAGAACAGCTCAAATGGTATTAAAGCCTGTAAACTAGGGAAAGCTACTTTAACACAATAAATGCCTGTGGATATATAGTAGGTTAAAGTGTCATATGCATTCTCAGAATCGACTGTGATACTTAAAATCACTCACTAAACTCTGTCTCAAAGGATTATTTAGCATCTTAAATTTAGTTACAATTTAGTGAGTGTCACTATAGTTTAGACACTGTCCACAAACTATTTCTAATCATTAATACATATAAAGTTAGGCATTAGCCTTACTCTCTCAAGCTGAGAAAACTAAGAAAGAAGCCAAGATTTATAACATTTACACTCAAATTAAATGAAATCCACTAATGCTATACAAGTAAACTGAAAAATATCCTATATTTATTAAAATTATACCAAAAGTACAAATCAATATTTAAGTTTTAGAGGCAATTTAATATTTACAGCTTATCTACATGGAGAATAAAATACTGACTGAAATGTTGAATCTTCCCTTACATAGTACCCTGGTCCTCTAAGATTTACACAGTAGGTGAGCATGTTTGTGTTTTGTATTCTTAATTTTTACTATAATTAGTAAAGATTCCAGAAAGTTTCGTACACCCATGTTTAACTTGATAGAAGCAAACAACAACAACAAATATTTGGTAAGATCTATGGCAAAGATAAAGTGTTTATTAAAACATCGATTTCAGAGTAGTGGGTTTTTTTTGGGGATTTTTTTTTTGCATAACTTGCACTATTTCAGTGCTATATCTGATTTTTTTTTTAATTACAGCTTAGAGTTCTACAAGTAGTTATCAAAATCAAAAGAAGACAAGGGAAGAAGCTTTATGAAAATAAATGTAAATTAGACTTTCCTATTTTCCATGCTAGCAATAATGATTTATATTATTATTATTGTTGTTAATTATTATTATCATTATTTGGGTTTCATAGTAAAGAATACATTCCTTTTTTTTTAAAACAAGAATGATTTCTTTTAGTGTATTTGTTTTCTAAGATATACAAAATTGTTCTTTGCTAAAACAATGGAATTGAAAGAAATAAAAAATGAAACCCATTAAATAAAAAATATTTTCTCTGCCCTTGTAAATAATCAACTATATCCTATAAACTGGTGTTACAACCTGTATGAAGTAGCAAATAAAATACAAAATGCATTGCTCATCTTACTATATATTTATAGTAGTTCTCTCCTAAAATAGCCATTTTGAGGCATCTGCCATATTGGAAACATAGCAACTTACTAAGAACTTTGGAGAGAATAGTTATTAAATGACAGCAAAGCAATGGATTTGAAAATATAATGTCACAGTTGGAGCCAAGTGGAGCAGAGCAACTGAACACATCTAATGTGGTATAACTAAGACTATTCTATATGAGTTCATTTCTTAAAATTCATACTATTAATTTTGAAGCAAAGCCGATAAAGCCTAAACTCAGCATCAAAAATTCATTTTCTTATTTCCATTGGATGGCTCCTTGGATATAGGAATCTTTCTTCTTAGCTGAATTTTATAATCTGCCACTCAAAGGTATGTCACCATCAATAAGGAATTAATATGCATCTACCAAAGAAGACTAAAAGCCTTCAATAACATATATTTGTACCAATAAAAGTCACTACAGTGGAAGCAATGTATCATAGTGGTTTAATAACAACAGCATGTAGCCTCTAGAATCAGACCGTGTAGGTTCTGGCACTTGGTAATCTTTCTTTTTTTGTTTTTAAGATTTTATTTATTTATTTGACAGAGAGAGAGAGATCACAAGTAGGCAGAGAGGCAGGCAGAGAGAGGGGGGGAAGCAGGCTCCCTGCTGAGCAGAGAGCCCGATGCGGGGCTCGATCCCAGGACCCTGAGATCATGACCTGAGCTGAAGGCAGAGTCTTGACCTACTGAGCCACCCAGGCGCCCCTGGCACTTGGTAATCTGATGACCTGGGTACATCTCTCTGCTTCAGCAGACTCATAAAATTGAGATAATAGTGCCTATCTTATGGAATTACTGTCATGATTGAGTAAGACCAACAATGCTAGATATCACTACTAATGAATACTGGTAGAGATGTTCATTTAAGTGCCACAAGGGTAAGAACCATACATATTTTTGCTTACTACTAACTCCTAATACCTGATAAAATTTCCAGAAAGCATTAAATATTTAACAAAGGTTTGTTGATTAAGTGGATGAGTAGGTAAATAAAATGACAAAAGATTGGATAGATGGAGAAAAGACAAAATGTGATCATCACTTTACCAGGTATTACATTTTGAAAATGCAAAGCTGAATACTCACCCGATATTTTTCTTCCCAATAAATTATTCTGTTGTGGAGCTAAGTAGACCAACTATTCTATATGATCCCTAAGCATGACTGTTTCACAGCTGCAAGGTAGAAGCAATTTTCTCCAAAAGTAATTTTAAATGTCCCTTTACATTATTAAGCATTTAGAATAATATGTGAAAGTGATAGAAATGATTTTGGTTTTAGGAAAACTTAAGACCCTTCCTTTGTTCGTCTTATAGTGCTTCAAATGTACCCATTCCTGTCTTCCAGGTGACCTGTTCTTATTGGGTGGAGTCAGTCAAAATTTTCTTGAGATTCTGTCTATAGTTTCATGACTAACACTGATGCCTAAAAAATCTTTCTTATTTTGATTTGGAAGGAAGAAAGTTGAAATGAAAACAGTTAAATAAACAAATTACTGAGGAACTACTATACTTGGGGTCTTATGCAATTATTTCCCTTCCATGTGTTCTATAATTTAGTCATAAAAACAATTTTAATTTTAGGAAACATTACACCTTGGAGTTTTACAGATGTATTAAGCTATGTATTGTTCATACCCAGTACTAAGATCAGCATGTGAAAAAAATGTGCAATAAACATTTGTCAAGTGAAGAAATAAAATGATTTTTCTCTATTCAATTAATGGTAGGCCAGGTGAGTGGTAGTAAGGAAGATTAAATTAGCATAGATTAAGTTAGCATAGAAAAATAATTTTGGCATTCCTATAGGAAATAACCTTATATAACTTATATAACCTTATATATAATTAGCATAGATTAAGTTAGCATAGAAAAATAATTTTGGCATTCCTATAGGAAATAACCTTATATAACCAAGATTTTGCCAAAGTCTAGGACCTTTTAATTTCTTGGCATATACATGTCAATTAACAATTAACCAAGAAAATAGCTCTTTTAGACTCTAGCCACAGTGTAGGTATATGTTTGGGTTCAATAACAAAACCCTCAAACTTGTATGTGATTATAACAGCCAAAATTGTGAATTTGTCATAGAAGAAGAGAAATCAGATGTGAACAGCAATCGTATATTTTTTTTTTTTTTTTTTTTACAGACACTTAGATCACTTACATCGAGGGCAAAACAAAATTCCAATAACTTGCACTAATTTACTAAACTTTAAATAAAACTTATGTTGTTTTTATCATAAATCAAAGCACACTTCCTCTTAAGCAGCAATAAGATTCAGGTACCCAGACATAGTTGCATTTTCTAGATCTATCAAATCGCATTTAAAGGCCTATCCAAATTAAAGAGAACACTTTCAGAAAGAATATTTTATTTAATCCATGGTTAATTAAGCTTCTTCTCTAGCCATCTACACTTGCATATTTTGATGGGTTCAAATTCTCTTTACTTATCAGATCCTAGTTTCCAGATATTAACTACTATTTACAATTATTTAAGCCAGTTCACTTGTACAACACATAATGGACCAGCAATATTCAAAATCTCTATAGTATAAAGTTGTACCTGGGAATATCTTCTAGCCATCTTGTATTGAGATGGTGCCAAGTGACTGATTCTAGCCAATGAAATATGAACAGAAATGATATGTGTCAATTCCTGGCTGAGAGATTAATACACAAACTCTTCTTCCGTTTTTGACAGATTCAGAAACCTTGTTTTACAGATGGCAAATTCATAAGCTGGATGGAGCTTGAATTTGTGAGAGACACCACATGGAATAGGGCCACCCTGCAGAACTGGTTAATAGGAACATCGGCATTGTAATTTATATGAACAAAAAATAAAACTTACTGTGTTAGGCCATTCTTTTTTTTTTTTTTTTTAGATTTTTTATTTATTTGACAGGGAGAGAGAGACCACAAGTAGGCAGAAAGGCAGGCAGAAAGAGAGGGGGAAGCAGGCTCCCCACTGAGCAGAGAGCCCAATGTGGGGCTCGATGCGGGGCTCGATCCCAGGACCCCAGGATCCTGACCTGAGCCGAAGGCAGAGGCTTTAGCCCACTGAGCTCCACATTAGGCCATTCTAATTTAAGGCTTGCTTCTGAAACACCAAGTTAGCCTATCAGACTAATAAAGATTTTGAGAAAATTCCAAGACCTTAGAGGTAAATTATACTTAACAATTAATCAATTATTAATAGGAAAGTTGCACCTAAGAAACATCATAAGAATAAACGACCTTTCTTTTGATGTGAATTTCTCTCATATATTCCGTCTTTTGTATGCCAATCTTTATTTTATTAAAAAAGTTCTGATCACTTATTATGTGCCAGGTACTAAGTATATATATATTCAGTTTCTACCTTCTAGGAGCTCAGAGACATTCTAAAGAGATGGTATTTTAAATTATTATAAAATGTGATGAGAGCTACTGGAAGTACACCCAAAGGGCATGGAAAAACAAAAGAGTTAGTATTTCAATCATCTTCATAGTATCAGGAAAGTTTTCATCTGGTAGTTAATTTCTAAGTTAAAAAGTAGGAAGAGGAGATGACAGAAGGCCAAAAAGTGTGGTAGATATTTCAGACAGATGGAACCATATGAAAAATGGCACAGAATTAGGCATGGCATATTTAGAGAATGGAGAAAAATTTAATAAGGATAAAACCTTGAGTTCTGGTGAGTGGCATGGAAGGAAATTGAGAGATGGAGAGCAAAGGTATAGCTATGAGATTAATAGGTTACATTGAAGTCAAGGTTGTGAAATGGCATATGTCTTACTAACGAATTTCATTCCACAGGCCTTTAAACAAGTTCCTTTTATATTTCATGAAAGACTATACTATAACTACTTGATTCACTTCTTTGTTTCACAATATGAGCTCCTTCATGTTAGAGGCTCTAAAATAATCAGCTTTATGTTCCTGACAATATACACAATGCTCAGTAAATAAATATTACATATTGGTTTAAACATGGATTTGGTGAGTCACATAACTGGTTTTAAAAATAGTCCAAGATGATTACTGGAATAGAGGTAGAAAGAACTTTTGAAATGTGTACAATCATCAAAGGAAAGTGAATACCTTGGACAACTATATGTAAAAGCTAAAATGATGGAAAGTGTGGGTGTGTGTGGGGGGGTTAGTCTTAAGGAATACATTTACAGTAGAACAGTTTTGTCCTGTTTTTACTTTTATTTATTTATTTGTTTGTTTGTTTGTTACATGAGTACTGACCTCAAAGTATCAGTTGGCATGCCAAGAAACAACTGACTAGTTGGTTGGACCAGGAAATATTTTTTTGGAAGTGTGCAGACTGAAGGGAAGTAGAACATGGTCAGCTATTTGAGGCAGTTACAAATTAAGAAGGGTCATACGGATTTGTTTAACATCACAGATTAGATGAGATATTCTAGAAAAAGAGTGAAATAGAAAAGAAATGAGGAGACAGAAATTTCAGGAGGTAGAGTGGGAAATGTTAGAAGCTAAAGGATAGTATAGGGTAATGTTTGATCAATAGCAATGAGTCTATTCTAGCAACATTTTTTTTTAAAGAATCTATCATTTTAAAACCAACTACGTAGCATATTAAGTCAACTGTCCCCCTTCATCAATGTAATATCATTGAGAATTTAACTAAAGATTAATTGGGTCCCTGATCCTCTATTATGGGTTTTGTTTTCTGTGATTATGGAAGATAAATGTTTCACGTTAGTCCTGTGGTTTGCTTACAAATGATTACATGGCACTATAACCACTTTCCTTTTAATATTAGATTGGAAGTCCCTTGAAGGCAAATGCACTTGCTCGCTGTTGCCTACCTATCTGATAAGTTATGAAAGTTGCTGCTTTAGAATAATTGGTTTTAACAAAAGTTATGAGGGGAAAAATTCATTTACATTTGTTTCAAGTTATCCTGTTACTATATGATGAAAAAATAGAAATATTTTGATAAATCCTACTGAAACGTAGAAGGATTTGCTATAGTTTCTTTTAACAACATCTTGTTCATCCATTGATAAATGTACTGTTGTCACTTTCTTCACAGTGAATGAAAATTTAGCCATGTTTATGAAATAATTGCCATGAAATAGAACACCTGCTGCATTCTTTCTGAAGTATAGGAATATGATAAACTAACCAGATAATTCAATTTACCAATTTTTTAACACTAGAAATGATGAATTCATTTTTTCCAGATATTAGAACAATGCTGAGGACGTATATCTCTTTATGTTATTTTAGTATATTAAAAAGACCTGGAATGTTTACCATCAACTAACATTATAGAGACCACATTTTCTTATATTGTATAAGACCTTAAATTCAAAAGCTTAATAACTGATTAATAGAATTAAATACTAATCTACCATGTCTTTTCAAAGTTGACAACCTTGCGCATTCAGTCACAGTTCCCTTGGTTTTATTGTCCGGCCTCTCAAAGAAAAACAAACACAAAATAAATAAAAAGGTAGTACCCAATTTCCATATTATGAATTTATAAGACATGGCTACAAGTTTTATAAAAAAAATTGAGACAAAGACTCTGATTAAATAGATTAGTTTTGCTTATTCTTAAACCTCCTACAAATGGAATTATATGGTATACACACTTTTATATCTGGCCTCTTCTGCTCAATATAATGTCTATGAAATTCACCTTGTTGTTGCATATTGTGGTGATTTATTTATTTCATTGCTCTGTAGTGTTTTCTTTTATTAATATAAATTTGTCAATTTTGCTGGCATTGGACATTTGTTATTTGCAAGTTGTTTCCAGCTATTATGAAAAAGTAGTCATGAATATTCTTGTACATTTTTTGTGGAAATATGCCGTTATTTATCTTGGAAATACATCTGGCAGTGCAATTTCTGGGTCATAGGCTAAACATATAATTGTTTCTGGTTTTGTAAAGCAATTTTCTGAAGTAGTTTTGCCAATTTACACTCCCACCACCAATATATAAAAGTTCTGTTCATACCATCCTCTTGTCATTTCTTGATATCCTCAGTCTTTTTAATTTTCATCATTCTGCTAAGTGTGTAGCATACCTCATTGACAGGTATTTTTATACCAAATAAGCGAAAGAGATAAACCTTAAAAAAAAAATGACAACCCATGTTTTGACAATGCCATGACTATTTCAAAAATAGCTCAATGAGAAGAAACAAACTGACAAACTATGCATATAATTTACATTTCAGATGCAAAACCAAAGTATTTACTATTGAGATTTTAAGAGGACAATACATAGTCCTGCCTTTCCCTTCTTAATCAAAATGGCTTGAGTAATAAGAAACATGTAAAGAGAGATGGAGAAGAAATGACCATCTTTCATATTTCTAATGCTGTCTGGAGACTATGGCTCTATATTTCTAACCACTGCCCCTCTTTAATCACCACTATGCAGCCCCTGGCATAGACAAGCTCGATCACCCTATGGCATAGAAGCTATCTTGTTTTTGCCTGCTTGAAAGATCAAATACACCTCCACTGCAGAGTCACCTGGCTTTGGAAAACAAAAAAACAAAAACAAAAACTCACAAAGAATAAAGTGATCATATTCTTTCCTTTTCTTAAAATTAATAATTATATCATTCCTGAGAAGTGGAGGGAGGAATGGGCAGGAAGTATCTACAGGTACTAAGAGTATTAATATAATAAAGTCTTACTATGTGGCTATATACAACCAGAGAATTTTTTTTTCCCACTGGACATTTCCTAAAAAGGGGGCTTCTTTGTTTCATAGCATTACAATCAGAGTACTATTTGCATTCCCCAAATATGTCCCATGTGAAACCCTCTTATAAGATGAGGTTTTCAAGATAAAGTCTCATTTTTTTTTAGATTGGCAGACTGAACATTCTACCCACTCCTGTTCTTGCAGAAGATCAGAGCTTTATTATTTGAGGAGATCACTCAGAGAGAATATGGTACTAAGCGCCCCAGACCCTACTGTCATGGAGATGAAACACTGAAAAAGGCAGGAGTAAGTAAAAGACTATCTACTTAATGATGAGACCTCTAGCATTTTTAACCTCATTCAATATACAGTAAGCTAGATTTCTACCACAAAGTAACATAGGAGAAGAATGTTGCCTACCCTAAAAGCACGTAGGGCCACCTGAATGGTGCTATTGGTCCACTTCTGACTCTGTTTTCCAATCAGGTCATGATCTGGTGATCTCAGGGTTGTGAAGTCCAGCAGGCTTGGCATCCTCAGCAGAGAGGCTGCTTGAGATTCTCTCCCTCTGCCCCTACCACTTCCCCCTCATGTTAGCTCTCTTGCTCTCTCTCTTTCCCTAAAATAAATAAATACATTTTTTTTAAAATACAGATTCAAGAGTAAAGGTCTATAGCCATTTCCCTCTGAGTCCAACACACACGAAGTGAGCTGTCCATTAGATCTTTAATCATTCTGACAACATCTGTCACTGACTCTATTTACATTTACTGTAATTAGTGATGTCACTGGATTTAGGTTTATTATTTTTTTCCCGTTTGTCCCTTCTGGTTTTTTTTTTTCCCCTTTTTTCTATCTTCTTTTGAGTTAAATAACTTTTTTTTTTTTTTTTAGAATTCCATTATAATTAATCCTTTTTTTTTTTTTTTTTTTTTTTTTTTTGCCTCAACATTTGGCATTATTTTTTCTTTGGTGTTGTTCTAGAATTACAACATAAAACTTTTCACAATCTACTTAGAGTTCATATTGTACTGTTTTATGTAAATTGTAAGAATTTCACATACAGGTCCATTTATCAATTCCCCATATCATTCATGCTAGAGTTTTTAATGTATATCACATCTGTATATGCTTTAAACCACACAGTACAGGTAATATATTTTAAACAGTTATATGTATGTTTAAAAAAGTAAGAAGAAAAATTATTTTCTATTTATCCATAATTGTGCTACAATCCTTTCTAAGGTATGTGTTTCCATCTGGAATCATATCTTTTTAGGTAGAACAGTTCCCTTTTAATGCATGTCTGTTGGCAATTAATTTTATTAATTTTTGTTTATTTAAATATGCCTCACTATTCTTTTACAGTTGAAGAATATTATCTCCAAATATAAACTTTTTTTTTTTTCTTTTAATACAAGTTGCTCCATTGTCAAGGGACACCTGGGTGGTACAGTTGGTTAAGGGTCCAACTCTTGGTTTGGGCTCTGATAGTGATCTCACACTTATGAGATGGAGCCCCAAGTTGGGCTCCACACTCAGCATGGAGTCTGCTTGGGATTCCCTTTCCTTTCACCTCTGCCTCTCTTGCTTGTGTTCTCTCTCTCAAATGAATAAATGAATAAGTGTTAAAAAAAAAAAAAAAAAAGATGCTCCACTCTCAAGATTAATTCTTCTATCTTCTGACCTCTGTTGTAGCTGATGATAAATACATGTTATCTGAAATCATTGTCCTCTTTTTATTTTATTTTTTTAAACTCTGTGTTTTTGTTTTGTTTTTTCAAGATTTTATTGATGTATTTGAGACAGATGAGAGAGAGAGAGAGAGAGAGTATGAGAGTGGGGAGGTGCAGAAGGATAAGCAGATGTGGGGTTCAATCTCAGGACCCTGAGATCATGACCTGAGCCAAAGCCAGATGCTTAACCCACTGAGCCACCCAGGTGCCCCACTGTCCCCTTTTTAATGCATAGTTTTTCTCTAACTGCTTATAAGATTTTTAAAAAAGATTTTATTTATTTATTTGACACACAGAGATCACAAGTAGACAGAGAGGCAGGCAGAGAGAGAGGAGGAAGCAGGCCCCCCGCGGAGCAGAGAGCCTGATGTCAGGCTCAATCCCAGGACCCTGGGACTATGACCTGAGCCGAAAGCAGAGGCTTTAATCCACTGAGCCACCCAGGCACCCCAAGATTTTGTTTTTATCTTTGTTTTTCTCAGTTTGACTAGTATGTCATTTTCTTTGTATTTATTCTGCTGTTTATTCAAAAACTTTTGAATCTATAAATTTATGAATTTATAAAATTTGGGAATTTCGGGCAATTATTTTTTCAAAAACCTTGTTCTATTCCTTTTTGCCTCCTCCAATTCTGACACTGCAATTGCTTGTGAATTAAAAATTTAACTGTACAGATAATTTATGCTGTATTCATGCACGGAGTCAGTATTTTTTTTTCTATGTTCTGATTAGATAATATCATCTACATTATTTCTGTGAAGCTTATGCAGGTATTTTATTTCATTTACCTTCCAGGTATAGAATTTTAAATTGATCCATCTTTACAGTTTCTATTCCTCTGCTGAGATTTCATCTATGTTCATTTATTTCAAGAATGGCTTGCTTTATATCATTGAATATAGTTATAAGAGCTGCTTTAAAATACCTTTCTCTTAAATTTGCCATGTAGGGATCGGTTGTTATTGATTACCTTTTGTTTGAAGGATGGGTTGTGGTTTCCTTACTTCTTCAGTAAATCCAGTAATCTGTGATTATATCCTGGACATAGAGAACGTTGTATTGCAGAAGCTCTGGATTTTTTTTTCCCCTTTTTCCTATATAATTCTGATTTGGTTTGTTGTGTTTAACAGGCAATTAACATCGAAAGACTGATATTAAAACTTCATTTAGAGTCTCTGTTTAGTTATTTTAACCTTTGGGCTACTTAGAGTCTTTCTTATGCGTGCATTGATCAGAGTTCAGCCAGAATAAAAACAACATATGAGAACTGTTCCACCCAAAGTCTTTTCTGTCCTGAAAATGTGAACATCCCTCCAATTTCTCTCTGATTTTGTTGGGGGAGGACTGGTCTAAATAGAGCATTTGGGTCATCTCTGGGTCAATAAGATTTCAGTAATTTGCATCTTAATTATATGAAATTGCAGGCCATGTATCATGAAATTTTTAAAGAAAGCATTTCATATGAAAGGTATGAAACAAATAGACAAATAAAAAAATGAATGAATGAATGAATGAACGAATAAATAAACAGTA
The DNA here is from genome assembly GCF_009829155.1 of Mustela erminea. Classification (NCBI taxonomy): domain Eukaryota; kingdom Metazoa; phylum Chordata; class Mammalia; order Carnivora; family Mustelidae; genus Mustela; species Mustela erminea. The sequence continues at coordinate 48,866,284 of NC_045623.1, read as the reverse complement.
AAACAAGAGGTAAAAACCTCAGGAAAACACTGAAACAGATGGGGGTAAGAAGAAATTTTACAAAACTTATAATTAATACATACAGAGATATGAGCAAGTTCTGTATTCAATTATTTTAATAAATGTTAGCTGAAAGATAATGAGAAGAACTGTTCTAAGTAAACAAAATAGACCAATAGTCTCTCCTCATTGGGCTTACATGCTAGTAGAGAAGGCAACTAAGCACAAGATAATTAATAAATTATATTGCATATTAAAATATCTAATTACTATGGTGTATATAAAACAGGAAGTTGAGACAATCTTGAAATTTTAAATAGAGTAATTAGAGAAGACTTTACTGAAAGTGATATTTGAGCAAAGACTTGGAGGATATGAAAGAACAAGTCATGGAGGCATTCGGGTTGAGAGCTCTAGGCAGAATGAATAAAAACTGCAAACACCATTAGATAAAAGCTTGTAAGATCAAGGAGGCTTGTTTACACAGAGTGAAATGAGCAAAAAGGAAATGCAGTAGGAACAGAGGACAGATAAGTAATGGGAAGTCAAATATATGGTGTTGTAAGCTGTTGTAAAGACTTGGCATTTTATTCTGAAGAAGGTGAGGAGTCATTGCAGGACTGTTAGTAGAGAAGTGACAAGAAATGATTAAATTTTCAAAGGATTATTTTCAATGATATATTAAAAATAGACTATATAAGAATTGGTTGGAAGCAAGGAAACTATTGGAATAATCTAGCAGAAAAAAAGAGAATGGCTGGACCCACAGTGATAGAATTTGATTTGTAAGAAGTTAGCTCTTTATGCTTTGAAGATAAACAGAAATGTACTTTGTCATTTTATGAATTGTAAGAGAAAGAGTAAAAACTGACTTCAAGGTTTTTTGGTCTAATCATCAGAAAGAATAGAGTTGCCACTAACTAGAATGAAAAAGACTATGAGTAGAACATAGAACATGTTTAGAGGTTGGAGAAAGAGCAGGAATTTAAATATTGGTCTCATGCAGTTTGAGATGTCTGGCATGCATTCTAATAGAAATGTAAAGAAGGCAGCCAGGTGTAAAATATTTGATGTTCAAATGACAGATCCAGGTTAGGATATATGGCCAGAAAACAGTTAAGTATGGAGGATATATAAAGCCACAAAACTGAATGAGATCACCCATGAAATGAGTACAAATAGAAAAGAGAACACAGGATTGAGCCTTTAGACACCACATTAAGATACTTTGGGAGATGAGGAAAACCCATTAAAGGAGATTGAGAAGAATCTGCCAATGACTTGGAGGATACACTAGAGAATGTGAGATTCTAGAAACCAGCTAATGCACATTAATCAAGGAGGAGGGAATAAACACTCTGTCAAATACCAATGACAGGTCAGTTAAGATGAAGGCTAAGAACTGACCATTGGGATCAACAAAAACTAGGCCACTGACAGCTTGACAAAGATAGTTGTAACAGGAGCACAAAATGGCCTATTAGCAAGAAAGGCCTGATCTGCATGAGTTTAAAAGAAAATGGAGCAATGAATATAGACAAATTTTCTAAGATGTTTTCCTGTCAAGGCAGTGAAAGTAAATAGTCACCTGGAGGAGAAAGGAGGAGATTTTAAGACAAGAAACACTATCATCTGATAATATGCTAAGAATGATGCCATAGAGAAGGGAAAAAGTGACAAAGGCAAAAAAATTTGAGGATTGCTGAAGTGATGTCTTTAAGTGTATGAGAGGACCTGGAGTCTTTGTTTCCCATTTCACCGAGGGAAATTAAAAAGAAAAAAAGAAAGAAAAAAAGAAAGAAAGCAAAAAGAAAAGGATTTTTACAAGTTCTTAATTAGTGTCCCATTTACTCAGATACTATAGTCTGGAGTATTCTGCCTCCTACCTGTTCCTGTAGATGAATCACCCATGCTTCTATCAAATGTCTCCAGCTGACCATAAGAATGGGAAAGAGACATGGAATTCATAGATGAATTCATCATCTAAGAGAAAAAGTAAATTGTTTAAGATATATATCTAATGTATTTGCGGGGCAGCATTAAGTACCTGGTATAAATAGGATGCATAGGAATATTCAGAAAATAAAAGGAAATTCTAAGAAATTAACATGATAAATAATAAAAGGAAATATTCAATTCAAGGGCTGGAAAAAATTGAGGCTATTTTCCAAAATTTGAAATAATTAGTTGTAAAATGGAATAAAAATATATCAAAAGGAGGAAATTAATTATTAATATCTAAATAATAGAAGTACCAAACAGAAAGAAGTAAGAAAACATAGAGAAGGAAATTACCAAAGAATAAATAATACAAGACCATTTCCCAGAGATGATAAAAATTGTTTCCAGACTTGAAAATTGTAATAAGGAAGAAGAAGAGAGAAAAAAAAGAGCCCTACCAAGGTTCTATTGCTATGATACCAAAATTGAATACTGAAAGCCAAAGAGCAAGGAACAATTTCTTCAAAATTCTAAAGGGAGTTAATTCTCAATTTAGAATTATTTACTCAGTCAAGGTATCTATCAAATGTGAGGCAGCAATGAAAACATTTTCAGACTTACAAGTTCTGAAAAAAAAAAAAAAACTTTCTATGCCCCCTTTCTCAAGAATCTACTAAAATATTTGCTTAACCAAAATGAAGGAGTTATCAATAAAGAAAAAGACTTTAGTTAACAAGACATCCATTGCAGGCAAAGGGCATTCTTGCAGATAATAGTGAAGAGACATTCCAGTATGAATGCATACATTAAGCAATTCAGACTGTTGGATAAAGGCAGGGAGCCCTAGCAATAAAGATTAAAGAAAAACACAAAACCTCTAGAATTCCTGCTGTGTGTGAACAATAGGGTTTCAACAGGAAAACAACACCAAATATCTCACCTGACTTCCTGAATTGTCTCTTAACTCTTCTTTCTGTTCTACTCTGCCCTCCTCTGCCCTGGCATGAAAAAAAAAAAAAAAGAAAAGAAAAGTAAAAAGAAAATTGGTCCCCACTATTCTCAATACAATACCGAGGGGATCCTTTTAAAACAGAGGTCAGATTTTATGATTTCTCTGTTCAAGCTCTAAAAACTTTCCCACCCCCCTCAGAATAAAAGGCACTCCTAAGCATTTCCCCATCTCAATTTATCTCCTACCACTTACCTACCAATTTGCTCAGTTTTTGCCATGTTTCTCTAACCTGCCAAGCATGTTTCCATATTGGTACTCTTCACAGACTACTTCTAAGCCTTTACCTCTTTTAATGTCTTCTCAACTATTACCTTTCCAAGGAGGTCTGCCCCCATTTAACAAGGAAATCTGCATTATACCCATCATAGTCTACCTTATCTTTTCTTTTCATAGCTTCTAGCCCTTCTAATATTATAAATTGTAAATTTATACATTATAATATTGTTTATTATCTATCTCAGAATCAGAAATGTGCATTCCAGTTAGTCAGGGAGTTTTTTATGGGACACTGTCAAATCCTGATTCTCAGAGCAGTTTCTAGCAACCAACAGGTAGGCAGAGAATATTTCTTAGAGATTTCTGTTTCTAGAGAGTCAGAGAATGAATTAACAAAAATTCTTATGAAATTAGACAAATGAAAAAAGTCTCAGGTATTTATTCCCCAAACCCACAAAAGTTTGCCTGAAGAATAAAATAAAATCTCTTTTAAAAGATTTTATTTGACAGAGATCACAAATAGAGAGGCAGGCAGAGAGAGAGAGGGGGAAGCAGGCTCCCTGCTGAGCAGAGAGCCAGACATGGGGCTTGATCCTAGGACCCTGAGATCATGACCTAAGATCATGACCTGAGCTGAAAACAGAGGCTTAACCCATTGAGCCACCCAAGTGCCCCTAAAATAAAACCTTAATCTATACCTGACTCAGCTGTGAAAATATTTATATAGTCTTAGTGATGTAAACTTTGCATATGGCTAGGAACAAAATTGGTAATATAAATTTAATAGGAAAAAAGGGGAAGGTATAATGTGGGTATAATTTTATCAGTGTGTGTGTGTTTGTCTGTAATAAGTATAAAAACCTGAACCTTCCTATTTCATTGTAGGATGTAAAAGATAATAAATACCTGACTAAAAAATGACTATTTCAAACATTCTACAAAATTGTTTTGATAAAAATTGTCAGAGATTTATTATGGGGAGTGAAAACTAGCGAGGCTGAAGCAGGAAATCATTGTTTTCTTATAATGATACTTACAGATAATTCTTCTTAAACTGTGTGTGTGAATTCCCTCATACCCATTAGGATGGCTACAATGAAGAAAACTAAAAATAACAAATGTCAGTGACAGTGTGGAGAAATTAGAACATCTCTGCACTGTTTGTAGGAATATATAGCCACTGTGAAAAACAGTATGGTGGTTTCTCAAAAAATTTAATAAAGATTTATCATGCAATCTAGGAATTCATATGTGTGTGTGTGTGTGTGTGTGTGTGTGTGTGTGTGTGTGTATGGCTAAAAGAACTGAAAATAGAGTCTTAAAGAGAGATTTGTACAACCATGTTCATGGCAGCATTATTCATGATACATAAAAATGAAAGCAATACAAACATCCACCCACAGAAGAATGGAAAAGCATGCTATATGCATGCAATGGAATATTATTCAGCCTTAAAATTGAAGAATTTTCTGACAAATGCTACAACATGGATGAACCTCGAGGAATATTATATTATGTGAAATAAACCAGTCATAAAAAGGTAAATACTATATGATTCCACTCATAGGAAGTACCTAGAATAGTCAAAATCATAGAGACAGAAAGCAGAATGGTGGTTGTCAGGGGCGCAAGTGAGGAGAGAAGGGAGTTCATATTTAATGAGGACAGAGTTTCAATTTTGCAAGGAATGGAAAAGGTTTTGGAGATGGATGGTGGTGATTGTTGTGTAACAATAAATGCATTTCATATCACTGTACTATACACTTAAAAATGGTAAATTTTAAAGTTGGTAAATTTTGTTATGTATATTTTACCACAATAGAAATTTGAGGGGGGAAAAAAACTATATATATAAATATCTTTGATTTTTTTAAATAAATGAATATTTTTAAATGTAATTCATCATTTTGCTGTTTTTCCCAGCCATCACCATAAACTGTATAACCAACGCATGTGGATCAAAATCACAGGGTTATTTTAAATGTCTTCTTCATTTTGTGATCCAAAACACTGACAAACTAGTATAGTCATTGTGCAGTATAAAATCCAATACAATTATTTAATCATACCTAACCTCTAAAGCTGTATATATAGCTTTAGAGTCACAAAAGGGTAAAGTAAAATCAGTTTATTCATTTGATTAATGATTTAAATTATAGTTTACTAGAACATAGAAATATAATCATATGTGTCTAAGTTACATGAAACTTGCCTTAGTTTGTATCCATCTAATTCATATGTCCCTTACACGGGACAAGTGGGTTTATAATTCTTTAGCTGCATAAGGAGATGATTCAAATGTAGAATCCTTACAGATAAGATAATTTAGATTGATTTAGAATGAGCTCCAAATTTCACCCACTTACTCAAAAGACAAAGAAGTAAAATATGACAATTCCAAGAAGACTAGGATTCTAGAACATTAAAAATCTGGAACAAATTTAGCTTCTGAAAGGTAATGGAAATGAGGAAAACCTAAAAACAAATAATCAGTGTAATGTCAGAATCTTCCTGCAAGTATTCTGCAAATGTACTGCTTTGCTTCAAAACTGAATCTTTAACTATGTGAACTGAAGTGGGAAAATGAAGTTCAGTGAGCAAGTTAGTAGCAGCCCAATTACAAATTCATCACCTCAATGCTCAAAGTACCTTGGAGTTTTTCAGCCGGCCTGTGGATAGAGGTGAATGTATTAGTTAAGGTAAAGATTTTCTATAATCTCATTTAATTTTATTTTCTTTGAATTGGGTTCACAGAGTATTTTTTTTTTTCAGCTAACTTTAATCATAAAACAAGGTACCAGTAAGAAGGAATACGTTATCTTTACCTTATATCTGAAAGGTCAACCACCCATCATACATCCTTCTCTGCCTTAAAGGCAACATGAGATCACACAATTTTATTTTATTTGACTTGCTGCTGATTTATCACCTCTCTGCTATCAATGGGACACAACTCATAGCATGTTACTCACAACAGCCATGATATCCATCTGCCAAAGAAGTTGCTACCTCCATTAGGATTTCTCCTTCTTAATAAGAGAAGCTCTTCCATTCCTCATTTGCTTATTTCAGAGGACTTCCCTTTTAAACTCACTTTCCTATTGTACCTGTTTAGTTGTTGTCACATGTGAAATTTGGCTCTGGTTCATAGTACAGCAAAAAACACAATGTGCACTCTCATTCATTTAGCATAATCTTACTTAGCTATCATTACATGCAAAGCTCTGTGATAGATACAAAAAGATGAGTATCATATGTTATATGAAGCCTCAGCATAAGTAATAATATATTTTCCAAAAATGAAATGGATCTATCTTACAAGTAATTAGTTTCCTATCACCAGAAGTGTCACACATTGGCTGGATGACTCATTCACAATCATAGATGACTAATTTTTCTGAGTCATAATATGAGAGAGAAGAATCAAAGACAGGATGAGGACAAATACTGTAAAGAATTTAAACTTGGCAGTCTCTAAGCCTTTGGAGCGTCATGTCTGATAGGACTGTGTTCATATGCCTGGAAGCTTTGGATCATGCCAGATGGTTCAAAATGTGATTTCAGGTGGGGAATGCCCACTGCTTAATGTCTAGTCAATCTTCTGTGAGTGCTATAATCCAGCAGCCACTTGGAGTAATCTGACCAACCGAGACCAGAATCAAACCTGTTCAGTTTGTCTCATAGACCATTTAATGAATACTAAAAAACAACCATGCTCCAAGCATCAGGGTGAGGCCAATGTGTCCTACTAAACTCAAATGTGCCTCCCAACTTCCCAGACTCCACCAGCTTAACCAATCCCATAAACCCTCAGAGTCTAGTTTAGGAAAAGAAGTGGTGTTCCCATCTAGTAGTTAGTGCATTAACCTTTATAGGGTTTGTATATTAACCTCTTCACTTGACCCAAAGTGTCCAGTCAGGTACAGTATAACGTGTTAGCAGCTGCAGACTTTACACTGACCAGCAAGAAAGACATCTAAACCATGTCTATCAACCATAATAACCCTAGCCAGTGATTTGATGCTGACTTGAATATCCTATCAGCTGAAGTGATGTAAAATGGTTGTGTCAGCTAAACTCAAGGACAAATTTCAGCATATTTTTCCTAATTACAGGATCCACATTATATGGATAAATAATTGTAATAATTATAAAACATAAATAATTTATCCCTCTAGAAAGCTCCCATAGTAATCAAGGATATATTTCCCAGTAAATTAAAGGGAGTGAGAATCAATCAATGGTTAAGTTGGAATCATCTGGTGGAGGGTTGTCATCCCAGAGGTTGGTTAAATTTAAAGTGCTTACAATAGTTTGAAAGAGCTAATAGGGCACTTTACTTCATTACAAAGCTTGAGGGTGAAGACACTTTTGAAAGTCAAACAAACATTAATTTTCCTCTCTCTGTCATGCTTCCCAGGGTCTAAGATACTCTATCCTCAGATCCGAGGTTACTCTCATATCACAAAATCAGTGTGCTCCTTTTCAGGAGCTATAACTTCATCATTTTTCCAATAGTTCCCTATTGACATCAAGAACTTTTATCCAGAAGAATCAGGTGCCAGAGAAGCAAAGGCATTGTTAGAAAATTCAACCCAAATTAAATTTGAATCCTCTGTTCCTGCTTGAACAACCTGCCACTTAGAAAGTAGGGTTTCTAGTCAGGTTTAAAAAAGAAAAAAAAGGAAAATTTGCTCAGATATAATCAGAGTGAAATCCTGAATGTTCACCACCTTAATACATGCTTTTTACTAACCCAACCTCATTTGGCTAAATTTGCTTCAAATTTTATCTCTACCTGGATTCTTTTATTCCTCTGGACCAGTTTAGGTGGTTTTCTTTTCCTTCCATGAAGTGTTTGCCACAATGTATAAAATTGCTACATAGATCTCAAAGTTTTACCCTCCAGTATTTATAGGTTTACACTGTATCTTATTCAACAGTGTATCTGCAACATTAGGACCTGGCACATAAATAAATCTCAATAAATAAGTATAAAATAAATGAATAGAATGAATAATAGAAAAAATAAAATGTTTGTAAGATAATTTCAAAATTTTAATGAAAATTTTCAAAGAGGAGCAGCTGTATTTTAGCAATCTCATTCTGGAAGTCCATAAAGCTGTATATGTATTTGTATATTTATTACTCCATTGTTTGTATAACAGGCCTTAGTAATTAGATATTTGACAATGGGAGAATTGTTGAATTAATTGTGAGGCATCTATGTCATAGAACATCATGTAGCTACTGCAAAGAATAAGTTGTATCTCTATATATTGAAATAATGTATCACCAATATATTAAAGAAAAAAATAGTTACAGATTATTATGTACAGCGTGATCCCACTATTATTTTTTTTAAAGATTTTATTTTTTTATTTGAGAGAGAGGAAAAGAAAGAGAGCAGGAGCAAGGCCGAAGGGAGGGGCAGGGATGGAGGGAGAGGGAGAAGCAACTCATGCCTGAGCAGGGAGCCCAAGGCTAAACTCAGCTCCAGGACCCTGAGATTATGACCTGAGCAGAAGGCAGACACTTAACTGATTGAGCCCTCCAGGCATCCCTGATCCCACCATTAATAAAAAACAAAATGCACACTTCCAGATAGGTAAAGAGATGAAGGCAGAATGAGAGCAAGAGCAAAATAGAGAGAGATGGGTAAATCTAGGGAAAAAGCAGAGATTGCTATAACCATTTCTAAAGAGGGATAATTTCTGAGGATTGTGAAAGGTGAAATAAAATGGGGTCACTTACATCAAGGGCTTTTAAAACAGAGCTGAGAAGCCAGCAAGGCAAAGGGCCCTATGCATGCACTCAGTGGGTAAAACCTTAACTCTTGAAGTGGGCCAACCACAAATATTCCAAGGACTCTACACAAGCACCTGAAACTTCCTACAGTACAGGACTTATGCTTACGGAGAGGCTTAGCAAACAATTAAATGGAGCTGAAATTTCTTTTCTGCCACCAATACCGATTAAAATTCTTTGCAAACAAGGTATAAAAGCAGCTCCCTTTGTCTTTAGAAACCTCTGATTTTTATTCCTTAGTGGACACAATTTTGTTCCCGAGTGGGCTGCCACATAAATCTGTGTTTCCTAAATTGCAATTCTAAGACCCCAAATAAATGCTTTTTTTTTTTAACTTTAGTTCTGCCTCTTTTCTCCATGGACAGGATGAACTGCAGTTTGTGGGGAAGGCCTGCACTTCTTTATGTCATGGAAAGTAAGTGTTATATTCATCTACATTTTTTTTAAACTTACCTTGCACTAAGCTTATACATTAAATAAATATTATCTAAGAAGTTTTCTTGGCAAAACCTAGGAAAGTAATGAAGATTATATGGTATATCTTCCACCCTGTTCATCTTTAAAGAAAATGGATTGTGATGTAGGTCATAATTTTGCATTTAATTGCCACTTATGCATGTTCTTGGCACTGGAATCAAAATGGACATAATGAAGAACATTTTTATATCTTCTGTATAAATAATTAGAAAGCATCTCTCTTGAGTTCATCTGCCATCAAAGTGGATGTAATGTTTCTATTTTAGGTATCGATTCTAATAGTGTGAAAACCCGTCTTGTTTATTCCCTCAGTGCCTGGGCTTGTGTTAGGCACACATAGGTTTAATAAAAGTTTATTGAACATCAGAATAATTGAATAACTATAAAACTCAAATCAATTAAAAAGCAAAGGGAGGTTTAATTCCCCTAAGGAGTTTTTTCTGAAACAAAATTTTACAGCCCAAGGGATATATCCATTTTGGAATTGAACTCTCTATGGCTGTAACTGCATGGGGTGTCATGATAAATATGTTTCCTTAACGTTGCCTTTGTCTAACTGTTAGCAGCTCACCAGGTGGCTGCAACTGTGGAAAAATATTTAGTTCTTTAAACATTTCAGTCAATGCAGTAGTTATTTAAACAGTGACAAATAGCAAACATTTCTCCATAGTTTATAGCCTTTTTCTTAATAGGGTTTTCAGTGGGAGTGAGAGCTCCTATTTAGTCAACACTTAGTCAAAGCTATTTTTCTAATTATCCTATATGACTAATTTAAAATGTCTTAGCTTTTAATCAAGTTATCTTTTCACCACAGCATGACTATTTTTTTCAAAGGTAGTTTCCTATTTCTCAGTATACTCAACTGTTCAAAAACAGTTTTTCCTTAGATTGTGTAGAATTTAGCCTACAGTATTGATTACCATGTTTGGTGCAAAACCTATATTAAAACAACCTTATCTTCTAAAGCTATCCAATTATATATTCTTAGTACCAGCAGAACTGAGCACATTTGTGCTTGCCAACCCTTTTTAACCTTTGCTTTCCTCACTCCTCCATTCTACAAATAATCCGAATCTCTACTTGTTAAAATCCACCCAGTCTGTAAAGTCCAGTCAAATGCCCCTTCTCATGGAACTTCATCATTGCTCTTTACTCAGAAGTATGTTTTCTGTGCTTTGAAAATTCATAATACTGCCTTGTGTTTATACTTGAATATGATTTTATATTTTGCAAATTGTTTTCATCTATTTATTTCTTTGAATTCCTTTATCATTTGGTCTGTTCAATAAGCATTAATCGAGGGCATTCTCTATAACATTTTTAATATTGAAGAAATAAAATCACAGTGAACATGAAGGTGCCTCTCTTTTTAAGTTTTACATCTTAGTGTATTCCAATTTATGTTAAAATTACTCTGGTCTTCCAATACTAGAATGAAAGTGTCTTTTTTGAGGAAGATACTTGATGATATTTATTCTTGGATACTTCTTTACTCATCATATTACTCTACATAATATGCACTGCAATATCTGACTGTTAAATAGATAATTTACACTTACATAATTTTTTATCTTTTACCAAATACATTGGAATATATTATCTCTTTTAGCCTTATTATGGTTATATTAGGTATATATAATATAATGTAATGTAATATACTTTATTTTAATGATCTTATTCAAATTCTAGTGTTCATTCATTTATACCTCAAAGTATTAGGAAGATTTCCTAAGATTTTTACATAGTGAAAACTATAAAACTCTGAAATTCAATAGTGCAGAAATCAGAAGTAGTATAGGCCAAATATCATGATCATCTTTTCTTTCTAAATAGAAAATGCAAGAAGCCTAAGGTAATCAAAATTGTTTGGAAAGAGTATCAATACTAAATAACTAGGCATGTTCAAAGTATTTATCACAAAGATGGTCATTAGAAATAGGAACTGTGGAGACAGATGTCTAGCATGATAAGGCACTCAGATACAACTATTTGACTTTGTAATTACAGAAAATAAAGAGTAGTAATAGTCAATCATTTATAAATAATAGTCAATCATTTATAAAGAGTAGTAATAGTCAATGATTATATTTAAAATCATTCAGTGATTGAAGAATACATCCACTGCAAAAATATAAAATTCAGTCATTGAGTTAGTTTACAGGTACCGGGAATCTACTATAGCTTCTTGAGTTAGAGAATAAGTCTCAGTCTTCAACCCCTAGCTCTTAAGACCTACACTATCTTGATACTTTTCTCAAAGGCTACAGTTTGCTTCTTTATCTCCTGACCCAATCCTTCCAACCTTCACACGACTACAAAAGTTGAAGTTCCTCAAAGTTCTGTGCCAAGCGTTTTATCTTCTGACTTATTTTTCTACAAAAGTAACTATGATCACTCCCATAACTGTAAATAAAAGATGATATGTCCATACTTGCCAGCCTACAAATTCTAGCATTGGCTCATTTTCTGAGCTATGGCCCATTTTGATAGGTAGGATGGACACATTAAGTCATAGAATGCCATGTAGGAAATTATAAGACTTTGTATTTTTTTCTTCAAGTAAAATAATGAAAGCAGAGGAATGATACGATATGGCTTGTGTTTTGAATCAGTCATTTTGGCTCCTTTCGTGAGAAGAGACTACATATGTGACCAAGGATGGAAGTATAGAGAGGGGTGGATTCAAGAAAGTGAATAGAGACCATTCTGTACTCCAGCCATTATCCAGGCAAGAGCTGATAGTTGATGATGACCAGGGTCGTAGTAGTAGAGGTGAAAGAAGTGAAATATCATAGGTTGAATAGACATGGCTTACTGATGGGGGCTTTACAAAAGGAGAGTTTTTGTTGTTGTTGTTATTTTGTTTTGTTTTTTAAAGGTTTTATTTATTTATTTGACAGACAGAAATCACAAGTAGGCAGAAAAGAAGGCAGAGAGAGAGGAGGAAACAGGCTCTCTGCTGAGCAGAAAGCCAATTTGGGGCTGATCCCAGGACCCTGGGATCATGAGCTGAGCTGAAGGCAGAGGCTTTAACACACTGAGCCACCCAGGTGCCCCAAAAGGAGAGTTTTTAAGAATGAATCTAAAATTCTTGGTCTATTTATCTAGAAATTTGGAGCTGACATTTACTGAGATGAGAAATCTAGAAAAAGTAGCTGGCAGGGACAAAAATGGTGTTCCACTTTGGACTCCTTAGGTTTTACATGCATGTTAGATAGTAAAGAAAGAGGTGTATCATAGACAGTTGGACATATGACTCTAGAGTTGAAGGGAGATGTTCAAAGTGGAGATACAGATTTGGGAGTCATCAGGTGGGTTTAAAAGCCATGAGATTCGATGAACTACCCTTTCAAGTGGTGGTAGACAAGAAAAGCGGATCTGAATTCTTTATAACTCAGCCCCTGACATCTCTCAGAACAATTCGAGATCAGATTATGATCATCATCTGAAAATCAGATCACAATTCAGTATTTGGAGTACATATTTGTCTCATATATCAGACTAGGAGCTCCTTGAGGGTAGAAAGCATACATTTATTTATTACTGCCCATATTGCTATACCTATTTCTTGAAAATATTAGATGCCCCATAATCGTTGAGTTAAACTGAGTTGGAAAATGTTCCTATAGGAAATTCAGCTGGTGCACACTGAGGCGTGGTTCATCCATGCCTCAGTTTTTGCAGTGTTGGCTGGTAATTGTTCACATCTGCACTCTTCTTTGGAAGATTGTCCTTGGCTAAAGGGACCTACCTTTTAGGGAGATGCCAGGAGACTATGCCCCACTCCCTCCCAAGGGTTGCCAGTAGCCAGTGATTGGATGATGGCCCCCATAAATTACAACTGGTGGAATTCATGTGCCAGAGCTCCCATCGGGATCAGGTCTCCATATATTCCTCCCAAAACCACATCTTTGCATAGTTTCTTCCCCTACCCTATCACTCAGGTTTCTCTTTAGAGCCCTCCTTCTTGTGAATCACTTTCAAAGAGATTTCTGCCACAAACCCTAATTCTAAGTAGCTGAATCTAAGATAATAGCCACAGATGGAGATACCTTGACTCCCCAAAACATCTCTCTAAGTGAATTTGTCTATAATCCTTAAATTACTCAACCTTTGTAGTTTTGGGGTAGAATGGGGAAGGGTTTCTACTCTGTATATTCTTCTCAGGTTTTCATATATATATATAGGGCACTGAGTCATCATTTTTTCTCAACGTCTACTACCCTACTAAAATTCTATGCATTTTTCTTTTTTCTAAGGTAGGCAGCTACTCTTAGTTGAGTGTACAGACATGTATACTATCTAAATTATAGCAAAAATGCTACTCAAAAGAGGTAAGGAAGCTTTTGTAATATTTTAAAACTATGCAAAAATATTTTAAAACTCTGGTGTTTAAAAATTTAATGGGCTGTTTTAATAATATTTTAGTAGACAAAGACAATATCCTATGCTTTAACCTCATGATTTCTTTTCCGGATTTATTCATTTATTTTAGTGGGGAAAGTGAGAGAGAGAGAATCTCAAGCAGACTTCCCACTGAGCATGGAGCCTGAATAGGAGCTTGATCTCAAGACCCTGAGATCCATGACCTCAGCTGAAATCATGAGTCAGTCCCTTAACTGACTGACCCAACCAGGTGTCCCTCAACCCCATGATTTCATCTTTAATTTTCTCCTAGTAAAGAATGGATCAATATGCTCTGTCCACCTGCCCATTTGTTCACATGTATGTGATACACAACATGTGCCTCAGACTACTTAGAGGGTCACAGAACATATCAGGTCCAGGCCTCTCTTTTTGGGGAGGGGCCAAAAAGAGAGAAGAAGAGAAAATAAGAGAAGAAGAGGAAATAAGAGAGAGAGAAATGAAGAAGGGAATGAAAGGTCTGAGGAAGGGAGCCTGGCTGAGAATGAAAAGTGCCTAGAAAACTGACATCTGAGGAAACTGAGGCATGACAGCTAACTGGTAGACTGTAGGAAACTGCTTTCCTTCACCCAGGGAATTCCTCTTTGGTCAGGAGAATTTTAAGTACTGGAATGTATCTCCTTTGCAATATTCACATAGCATAACTTGAATGAAAAAAAAAAAACTAGAAAAGAGGGCTCACATTGTTAAAAGACTGTGGAGATGGTGACTTAGTGAGGATGGAATATAAATGCTTTCATACTGTTAAAAGTTGGGTGTAAAGAAATACCTGACTGGCAAATCTAACAGTGTCAATGATTTTGCAAAGAGAGCTTGTCTGGCCCTGCCCCTTGCATGGCACCATGCTGTGTGGGGTTGGTTGGAACAGGAAGCTCTTTTTCATTAGTGTTTTTACTTTCTGCTCTGCTAATGTAAAGGTAAATCTATTTTTATCTTCTCAGCTATATCTATTGATATTCAATGACACACAGCTCACCTTTCAGCAGAACTAAAGATATTACTGTTCTCAAGATTATTGGTTTTCTTTCTTTCTTTTTTTTTTTTTTCCATCTACACTGAACAACGGTATCATCACAATAATCATATGCTATTTTAATGATGGTGTAAATTTATTGGCATTTTCTCCTTCAGGTGGGAGAACTCAAAGTGAAGCTCTCTGCCCGGAAGATAAAATAACAAGCTTTTCTCTCTATTGCTGTGCATGTTGGTATTCTGAAGGTGGCATGCTGAGAGAACCTGCCCTTTCCTAAAGCAAATGCTAGACGGTTCAGGAAAAGGTCCCAGGTCCTTAGAAATCTCAGATTCTCTAATAAGAGAGCTGAGGGATGTAAATAGAAGGCCACCAGCAGCCCCCTGGGGACACTGTTTCCTCATAGAGAACTAGTAGTTTGCACTGGGATTCTTTGGCTTCTTTTAACATTATGACACACTCATGTTTCCAATAAAATATAACATGGCATTCTTCATAAAAATGCCCATTACTATTTCTGTGCAAAGTTTTGTTATGGGAACTCCTCTAGGAACTGCGAAGACAATCGAGATTATAAAGAAGTGTTCAGAATGTTTTCTTTTATGATTCTGGGTGTTAGAATCACAGAAGGAGATAGATGGCACAGTCAAACTGAGTAATTTTAGAAGAACTTAATAGAGGTACTGTTTAAAAAAGTGTGTTTATAATCACAAAGTAGGGCTAGTGCAGTACTCTGATGATATAACAGTGGGACACCAAGAGGGAAAGTGTACTAGAACCTGCAGAAAGAGAGTTGTGAGGAGAGATCCACATGACCACCAAGGGTTTCAACCTACTCTAGAATATCTGCAGAGAGTGGGTCTACTCATTTCTCTCCCTTCCTCTCCTCTCCAGCCAGTGTTCCTGCTTGGCCACATATGGCTAGTATCCAAGAGAGAAAAGAAGGAAAGTCATTGAGCTAGTTCTGATAGATCTACCTCCTTGATAGGGAGGAGGTCAGAGAGGGCAAGAGAGTAGATCTGAAAGGCCAAACAGAAGATCACCAACACAGTCTAGTTTCCAGTTGAGTACCCAACCTACTACTGCTAAGCAACCTTTAAATTCATAGGAAAAGAGCATAGTGAGCTCAGGCTAACCTGCCATGTACACAGCTCCAGGACCTTTTACTGAATTCAAAGGCTCTGCTACTGTTACAGATAATGGTAGTCACTGTATATCTTCTAAGGTTGATATCTCTCACCTGTTTATTTTCAAATGTCCCCTACTGCCACTCTGCTACTACCTTCTACTTACTAAACAGCTCTTTAGAGTTGAATAAGATGTGTGGTTTCACTGGCTCTTACCATCATCTAGAATTTTTATGAGATTGTAGCCATAACTCCTCCTGGTCCCATCAATATGTGATTTCCCCAAGAGGTGGATTATTGTTTTTATTAGACCCTAACTTTAACATCTGGTCACTAGACTGAAAGTCGCATGAGGGAAGGATTAATATTAGATATATTTTTCACGTTTAACCTCTTCTCTCAGACAATAAGAAATAAGGAGTCAATAAACATTTAAAAAATAACAATGAATATGAAATTCTCACACTCCATTTTCTTCATCTTTAACAATGAGAAGAATTCACCCTAATAAAACATACTTGCATTTGTTCAAGTGTAGCCAAAACTCTTTTTCACCTCACATCAAGGTCTCTATAGTAACAAACATTTCTAAAAAAATAGAATTAGAGAAAATATTACATGCTGAGAACCTATTGCGAGGTACAATTCCAGGACAACAAGGGTGACGAAGGGAAGAAGATAAATCAAATAACGGATATGTATTTCCAAATTATCCAAAGTTATGCTAGAAAGCATAGCCATGATACAGTCATTTAGAAAGTGTAGCCAAGGTTGTTCAGAGCCTTGGGGCCTTATAATAGTTGCCTAGGAAAAGAAAGGAGAAGAATTTATCTTCAGGCTTCTTGATTTTGTCCCCTTTTGTTCTTAAGAGGCCCACAATTAATCACAGGCATATTAACTCTTCCACAAATTTCCCAGTTGTGTCAACTAGACACTTTAGAAAGCTGCTAGGGAAGTCAGGTCTCATGTCCTACAATACGATCCTTTATCTAAGTCCAGAGTAGTGTGGAAGCCATAGACTCTTTAGAGCTATTTATGTTTGGCCTCAGTTCTTTCACTGCTGAAGGTCTCATTGTGTAGGAGCCAAGGGAAGCCACAGTACAAACTGACCTTCGTCTTGGAGGCCACTTTGCCACAAAGATGGCAGTGTTGGTAGATGGGGTAACATGGTTTTCTGTTGAGCAAGTGGCTCGTGGCCCAGAGATGAGTTCTGTAGAACTGTAGAACAAAATTAACTGTAGAACAAAATCTGAGGAACATCATACATTGCGCCACTCAGATCTCCACACATACTCCATGGTATCTGGCTCTATAGTAAAATGAAAGGAATAGTTAAATTCTTTACTTCTTACTGAACAGAGAGGAACAAGTCTAATCCTATATGTAATAGAGGAAGTTACCAAATTTTAAAGCCATTTGTAATCACAACCTTACAGCTCTTTCCTTGAAATTCTCTTTTCCAAGATAGGCTACATTCCCCTCCCTGCCGTCCTGCCACCCAGATTCATTCATGCTACTCATTCTAGATTCATTCATTCTAATATCTATGTGTAAATTTGAACTATTTTGAGCTAGAATAAGGATTAATCAACAAAATTAGTACTATTTTCTGAATAAGTTCTAAAGATGAGATATATTTTAATTTATCTTATTCTTTTTTTTTTTAAAGATTTTATTTATTTATTTGACAGAGAGAGATCACAAGTAGGCAGAGAGGCAGGCAGAGAGAGAGAGAGAGGAGGAAGCAGGCTCCCTGCTGAGCAGAGAGCTGGATGCGGGACTCGATCCCAGGACCCTGAGATCATGACCTGAGCTGAAGGCAGCGGCTTAACCCACTGAGCCACCCAGGCGCCCTAATTTATCTTATTCTTGCAAGAGAAAAATAACAAATAATAGTACATCTCTGTCATTGGTGCTCCAATGACAAATGCTCTAAACGGAATGGTACTACTAAAGTTATCTTTGTTCGTTTCCCTATAGAATTCTTCCTAACTTACAGGAAAACTCAACACCAAACCTGTTAACAATTATACTAACAGCTGTGTCCGTGAAACATTTAGCTTCCTGAATGATAACATCATCAAGAAAATAAAAAGCAATTCTGAGATTCACCTCATTCCTAAAATTACTGACTTAATTTTTTTTTAATTCTTTTTCTATAAGCTCATCAAAATGTTTTATTCCTTTTTAAAATTTTATGTATCGGTTTAGTTTTACTTATTTTTTTAAATTGTGTTATGTTCATCACCATACAGTACATCATTAGTTTTTGATGTAGTGTTCCATGATTCATTGTTTACATATAACACCCAAAGCTCCATGCAATCTGTGCCCTCCTTAATATCCATCACCAGGCCTGGTCATGGGTTGTTCTATTTTTTCAGCATATGTGGTGTATCATAAAACTTTTTCTGAAAAAACAAGTATTCCTTTCTTTCTCTACCCTTTCACTGTACTCTGTCTTGAAACCAATTCAATTTAATCCAAATGGAGGTAATTACAAAACTTCATTAAAACTGCTATTGCAGGGGCACCTGGGTGGCTCAGTGGGTTAAGCCGCTGCCTTCGGCTTAGGTCATGATCTCAGGGTCCTGGGATCGAGTCCTGCATCGGGCTCTCTGCTCAGCAGGGAGCCTGCTTCCCTCTCTTTCTCTCTGCCTGCCTCTCCATCTACTTGTGATTTCTCTCTGTCAAATAAATAAATAAAATCTTTAAAAAAAAAAAACTGCTATTGCAATGTTGACCTGTGTCTTCACTGATGGTCTTACCTCATTTTACCTGGAAATATCAGATGCAGGTAATGGAACTGACTGTTTCTTCCTTTTTAAAATATTTTCTTCACTTGACTTCTAGAACACAACACATTCCTGGCTTTATATTTACTTTGAAAGCGCTTATGTTCAGTATCATTGATAGTTCCTGCTCCCCTGACAACCTTCTATTAGAGTGTTTCATTTTTGTCAGCATTTCTCTTTTCTCTTCACTCATATGCCCATGTTAACTCATTCAATCCCATTTTAAAAGAAAAAGTACTATTCATAGTCTGGTGACTCCAAAATTATATCCCTAGTCTAGACCTTTATACTGAACTACATACCTATTATATCCAATTACCTTCCCACATTTCCACTTCATATCTAAAAGGCATTTCACACTTTATCTTCCCCCACAAAACAATTTTTTTTTTCTCTCCATCTAAAGCTTTCCTTCCACAGTTTCCTCAATAAATTCCATTGTTCCTTCAGGTGGATTGACTAAAAAAATAATAATCCTCTTTAATTCTTTTTTTCCTTCTAAACATAGTATTCAATCTATAGGCAAATATTTCCATATTAACCGTCAAAAAATAACCGGAATAACCATTTTTTGATGCTACTATTGCCACTGTACTGATCCAGGGAACCATCCCATCTTCCTTGGACTACTCCATTGAGCTCATAATCTCGCCTCAATAAAGTACATCCTCTACACAGCAGTCCAGTGATCCTTTTAAACCCAAATCAGATTATGTTGCCCTCCTGCTCTCAATACTTCAATAGTTCCCATAATACTTAGAACAATTCCAAAGCCCCTAGCTACTCCTCAACCCATTGCTTTCCACATCCCTCACAATGCTCAGGACACATGGGCCTCTTTACCCTTGTAGTTAGTGCATGACAGAGTAATTCCTCCTACACAGCTTCACTCTTGCCATCCACCTGAAAGTTTTTCTCTTTTATGGCCTTTTCCTCTCCTAACTAAAATATCAGTTTCTCAGATAGCCATTCCCTTAACATCATTATGCTCAGTGGCTTTCTCATTCCTTTTACTACTTATTTGTCCTAATAGGTTAATATGCTTAAGAAAATTTATGATTACCTCACATTTAGTATTTTTAATGGTTTATTTTCTCTCTCACTGTGAGTTCTGAAAAGATCAACTGTTCCTGACACATAGAAGTGCTTGGTAAACATTTGTTAGATGGATAAATAACTTTCATTTGCTGAGTTCACTGATAGCATGGTACCCTAAGATACTGTTCAAAGAACTTGTTTTTGCTTGAATTATGTCTTATCAGAACAAAGTGTCACCGAAGAAATCCTATTAGTCATTGCTATCATGGTGACCTTCCTTTACCCATTAAATCTCTTAAAAAAACAATAGCATGCCAAATTTCCTTTTAGGAAAAAGGTAGAAACTCCCCTTTTACTCATCCATATCATCCTTTATCAGAACAGAATACAGAAACATGACTTATGCCACCTACTTCTTTTCTAAGACATTGGCAAATAAGTAAAAGTTGAGTTTTTTCTTACTGCTCTTGTCTCACTAAATTTTCTAGGCTATGCCTCTCTTCCAGGGTCTTTAACTGATATGGAAGAAATTTAATTGACTACATTTTGCATTTTAAACGTAATACATGACTATAGGATCAACCATAAATCAGCTTCTAACTAGAGGATTTTCTCATAGGTGTCCAAAGTGTTTTCTTACTGAACATTTTAAGCACATAACTGAGCACATTTTAAACCTAGTGTTTTTGTCACACTTTATTAACACCCCATGGAAGTTCCAGAAAATATTCATTTTAGTCAAATATGTGTAAATCAATTCAAATCAATGCAGTAGAGAGCTTTATTTAGAGAAATGGTACAGTGAATCCCTTTTAAAAACTTATTTTATTAAATGAATCATTACTCCCTCAAACGTCTTATTTTAAATTTCAGATTTTCATTTATTACGTTTACTTATAGGTTCTCCTGCTTCTCTTATTTTAGCTAAGTTTCTTTAATATATAAGTTTTATATATATATATATATATATATATATATAAAAGTTTTTGGCTTGAATCTTCTCTAAGAAATAAAGACTTTTTTTACAGCTTGATAAGTATATCATCTTAAATTGATTCCATGACTGGCATATTTCTGTGACTGAATTCTCCTGAGGAGTATTTCTTTGGTAACATTTGAACATCTTCTCAATCATCATTATCTGACCAAATGAAACCCCCCCAAAAAACTCGTGTACTTTTAATTTTACTTTTATGTTTTATTATGGTAATGTTTAAGCATATGAAAAAGTAAACTAAAGTTTTCATCTATAACCTGTGGTTTCTTAACATTAGTGGTATTGACATTTTATTTTATTTTATTTTATTTATTTTTTTTTTTTTTAAAGATTTTATTTATTTATTTGACAGAGAGAAATCACAAGTAGGCAGAGAGGCAGGCAGAGAGAGAGAGAGAGAGGAGGAAGCAGGCTCCCTGCTGAGCAGAGAGCCCGATGCGGGCCTCGATCCCAGGACCCTGAGATCATGACCTGAGCTGAAGGCAGCGGCTTAACCCACTGAGCCACCCAGGCGCCCGGTATTGACATTTTAAACTTAGTAATTCTTTATGTGTGGATGAGAGGGGAAAAGATTACCCTGTGTGTTTTAGCATGTTTAATAGGATCCTTGTTCTCTATATTTGATGGCAGTAGTACTTGCTTCCCAGTCATGACAATTAAAAATATCTCCAGACCTTGCCATATGTCCCCTTGGAAACAAAACCAACACCAGATAAAAACTGCTACAAAGCCCATTCACTCCCCCTACCTCCCACATACTGTATTATTTGATCCATATATTCTGTCTTTCTATCATCTATCCATCTGATAATGACTTTTTAAAGTAAAAAACACCATTGCCATACCTAAAAACCTGGAACAGTAATTCCTCCTTTATCATTATACAGCCAGCCCCCTTTTCAAATCCAATTATGTCATAAATGTCATATTTCTCTTTGTGTATTCTTCATATTCTTTGTCTCTTTATTCTCTTTCTCACGCTCCATACAGAGATATAATAAATGATGATAGAGACATAGATAGAAGATATATGTCTACACTACACACACATGCCACACACAGAATACATACATGTATATAATATATGCATATACACCTATGTGTGTAAGTGTAAGTATGGGTGGGTGTATATAGTTAGTTTAAATTATAGTACAAATAAGATAAACACAATTAATTTCAAGACTTCTTATTAAAGTATAATTGATATACAATATCCTCTTAGTTTCAGGTATATATCATAGTTATTCAATATTTTTATACATTACAAAATAATCCCCACAATAAGTTCTATTTATCATCTGTTATCGTATATTATTATATTATTTACGATATTTCCTTTGCAGTGAATTATAATTTTAAGATATTAATTTTTTAGTTTTAATATGCATCATTCTCTTGGTTTTCCTGATAAGTTATAAATTGAGGAAATTGCTCATTTTTATTTTTCCTGTAGAATTTCCTAAAGACTGGATTTGCTAATTGTATCTCTAATTCTATTACCTTTGGTATTTCCTGGCAGTTGAATATATGCTATGATCAGAATCAAGTTCAAAAAGTTTTTTTAAGATTTTATTTATTTATTTGAGAGAGAGAGCATGAGGAGAGAGAAAGGGAGAGGAAGATGCAGACTTCCACCTGACAGGGAACCCAACACGGGTCTCCATACTGCGGCCCTGGGATCATGACCAGAACCATAGGCAGTCACGTAACCAAATGAGCCACACAGGTACCCCTCAAGTTCAGAATTTTATGATAAGATGATTTTTTCAGAGTTTGTGTCCCTCTAATACAAGGTACAGGATTCTTGAATGTTTCTCTTTATGGTATGTTAGGAGTTACTGATGTTTAATACCCAAATACTTTGGTTCTATGAGGAGGACAAAATGATGTATTCTTTTTGTTATTATTATTATTATTTTTTAAAGATTATTTATTTATTTATTTGACAGAGAGAGATCACAAGTAGGCAGAGAGGCAGGCAGAGAGAGAGGAAGGGAAGCAGGCCCCCTGCTGAGCCGAGAG
Source organism: Mustela erminea (assembly GCF_009829155.1). Lineage (NCBI taxonomy): Eukaryota > Metazoa > Chordata > Mammalia > Carnivora > Mustelidae > Mustela > Mustela erminea. The sequence continues at coordinate 48,843,456 of NC_045623.1, read as the reverse complement.
CCCGATGTGGGACTCGATCCCAGGACCCTGAGATCGTGACCTGAGCCAAAGGCAGTGGCTTAACCCACTGAGCCACCCAGGTGCCCCGATGTATTCTTTTTAATATTCCTCCATCAACCTATTAGCTGGAAAACTTCTATAAACAAAGACTTCCCTCATCTGCTATTGAACTGCTCAGGAGTGGAGAATGTATAGAAAAGGCAGGATAAATAAACAAATTTTCTAATTTATTGACTAGTTTTCACAATAATAGCTAAACTCAGTAAAATATTCCAGTAGTGACAGATTAGGTTTTTAATGTTTTTATATTATGCAAGCATAGACTTAAACATCCTTGATGCACTTTAATCTATTGTACTTATTACTGTTTTTTAATACTTAAGATTTTCCTTATTATCTCTAGTAGATTCTCTTTAATCTGATTCCTGAATACTTTTGACCTGATCCAAGAGTCTTTGAAAACTTCTTTAGTTTTTTTAGATTGCACATATAAGTGATATTGTATGGTTTTGTCTTGTCTGTTTCTAATGTCTCAGCCATGTTTCCAAGGATAAAAGAGCATAAACTCTTATTGCAACTAAAATAATGGTTTGGTACCAATTCAATTTTTCTCATCTATGAAATGCATATGGTGTATAACATTTACACGTCATTGTTTACTTTAAAAAATCTCAAAATATCCTGATGAAAATTACTAATTCTGTAAACCTGCCACTAATCTCTTTGAGCTCTTTTTTTGTCTCCAAAATGAGAATATTATGTTGAACTGTTTACCATATAATGTTGTTTAACCTGTTCAGTATATTTTATCATTCTATGTATCCGTTTATTTTCTAGCTCATGGACACAATAAATAATCTTACCTAGCACTATTCTCTTTTTCTAATTGATCTCCATCTGTAAGGCAAACCTACCCCTTTCCTCTCAAAACTATATAAGGTATAATTATTCTAGTGGTGGACATCGTATTACCTGTCTGCCCCACGGCAATTTTTGTCTGAACACAGAAACAACAGGTCTATTAGATTACTATGGAAAGGATGAAAAGCTGCAGTATAAGGGAATGATACCTGATCATTTTTTTTCTCTCTTGTTACCAACATCACTTATTATCTTGTTTACTTTCCTTTTCTACTGCTGCGCACTGATAGTTTCAATGATTCTTTCATGATAACTTTCCAATCCCTCTTCCTGGTCAGTGTGCTGAATAATTCTTCCATTTAGCACCTACTCTTTTGGCTTTATTTCCATCTTCTAGAGAAATGAAAATTTATCTTGAACTCTAGCCCTCATCTGCCTGTCTGGATTATAAACCAGATGACTTGTCACAAGAATCTTTGGGGAGGAATGGAGTGGTTGTGATTTTTGAGGCTAAGATTATTATGCCAATTTAAATGGGTGAGACCATTTGCCCTGTATTCTTACTTATTCCATCAATAAGAGTACTTCGAATTTTTGCAGGCTGAGAAACACTCTCTGGTTGAGTGACATCTTTAGGAAAACCAATCTCTCAGTTCAGAGATTCCATTGCCAAGAAAGAAAGAAAAGGGAGAAAAAAAAAAAAAACTTTTAAAAATAAAACAAAACAAAACAAACCTAATACCTCTCTTTATGGGAACTCAGCCCATGCCTTGTTCTCAGCCATGCACAAGCTAAACATATTTAATTGCCTTTTCCTATGTCAAAAACCGCCTGTCCAGAGGGACGCAATATGAGAAGGAACATTTTACGCTGTATCTGTTCCTGGAGCAATGGTGCTTGTGTTTCCAGGGCTGTCAATTAAGCATATTTTTTCCCCAGCACATATTCATTAAGACACAGTTGCCAACTTCATTGCCACTGAATTTTTTATTATATATATTAGTTCTGGTTGAAGGACAATTTAGGAATGTTTTTATGGGGAATAAAGAAGACCTCTGGTTGGAAGATTTTTCTATCGTTTATTACATTATACTAGAAGGACAAAATGGCTTTGTGCCCCTAATGAACACTCTTATCTGCGTTTAACTTAGTCTGATCCTGTGAATATCTTTTTGGAATAATGTTCTGTTAACACAGAAACTGTTCATAAACACATCCAATTATATTTATTGCATTGATGATCTATTGGTAGCTATTAGACAATGGGGATGGGAATATGCAGCAAATGACCAAAGGGATTTTGTAACAAATGGAGATATAGATCCACTAAAAAAGTCAATTAAAGTTCTCTGTCCAGGTGGTCATAGGGGTGGAAACAGAGAAAGCCAAAGACAGAGAAAAAGTGACTCCCACCCCGCAAAAAACAAACAAACAAACAAACAAACAAAAAACACGAGAGAGAGAAAGAGAGAGAGAGAGAGAGAGAACCTTTACAAACAAAATGGGTGTTGTATGAAGATACCTTAAAATACAGCTGATAGTCCTCCAGTCCTGTCTCTTTGAACTCTGGCCTAGTCCCAAGAGAGTAGAGGTAAAATATATTGCTCAGTGATGGATTGGGACCTACGTTTGGGTACAAGACAGCATCCAATCTTAAACCAGTGAATAATGATGCCCACAAGCGATCATGTGCCAAAAATTACAGAGCATAAACACAGGCTAAAATTCCCTGACTGGTGAATCACATGATCAACTCAGAATTTGTTAGTTACTGTTTGATAGTGACCAAGAATTTCCACAAAGTTAGCACTGCAAAGAGCACAAGAAAGGCACACCACTAGGACATTTGGTTTTTGACACTGTGTGAAAATTTCTGTAGCTACCAGGATGTTTTCTCCTCTCTCCTCTGAGTCATGCTGTGACAAAGCGGACTCTGAAACAGCTATAAGCATGAAGGTGGTTCATTAGGGAGTGTTCTTGGCCCCAGTATGTGTGAAAGAGAAGGAAAGGAAGCAGCAGCGGGCAGAAAGAGGAATTCGGTTGTGATATAATATCCACAGACATCTCAGCTGACACTATAGTATGTTGTGAACATAGTGTGATGCTTGGTAGTTTATGGAGCTGGAGAGAGAGAGAGATGGCTGTTGATAATCCCAAACTGATGTCATTTGATGTGAGCAGTGAAGGGCTTGCAACCTTGAATGAGGCAACTCTCTTCATCTGAGACAGTGCCCTAAGGAGTCTGGCAGCTGTGGGGTTTAGTTCTGGACAGCACTTCAAGCAGATGGCGAGATTCCGGGCACTGCATCACATCTTAGGCAACAGTGGGAATGATGATAGTTTTCTCAAAGTGTTATTGTGATAATTAAATTTAACCAACTGACTTCAGGGCATAGGGCATGGGTTCAGTAAATAATATTTAAATTCTTCTTTCTTCAAAACTCAAGCAGTAGTTTTGAAATCTTTTGATATGTATAAAGATTTGTGGAAGGGATTTCTGCTATTTTATACTTCTAGCCTCTTGGAGTCAAAACAAAAACTTTGATTAATAATTTTTCACCTAATCTTTGAAACAACTGTAATGTAGGTATCCTGTGATTCCATTTTATAGGACTCTGAGGCTAAGATTAATTTAGAAATATTTACAAAAAGTATTTGTACAAAATATTTGTAAAAAAATGGTTGCACAAATCAATTATAAAGAACCAAAGATTTTATATGATGGCTTGTTTTTTTTCTATGCTTGAATGACAACAAGACTTATGATCAGAAGATCTAGGTTAATGATGGGCCCTTCCCCTTGCAAGCTTTACGATTTTGGCACACTTGACATTTTCATTCTGATTCCTTATTTATAAGTATAACTTGCATTTCCAGGCATTATGGGCCATGTTTATCAGGTGTGCCTTTTACTACAAGTGAGGTATGAAGAGAAACTTTAAAGGCAAAGTAAAGAAACAAAGGAAATGCATTCAGTGGTAAAAATGTTCAGATACTATCTGAAAATAGCATCCTATGCCCAGACCAAACAATGTCAGACATGAACTTCCAGAGAGAGGTAAGAAGGAATAGGAAAGAAATAGAACCTTTACATGCCCAGACATGAAACTTGGACTTGAAGTTGTAGACAATGATGACCCAGTGAAGTTGAAATAGGAGAGTAGTTAGATGAATGTTGAGTTTTAGGACTAACCCTCTAGAAGCAGGTGGATGGCAGAGAAGAAGAGAAAAACCTGCAGGTGGAAATTCTATTCAGAATCCGAGGTTAGAAGTACTGAGGGATTTAAAAGGGGAAAAAATATGATAGTGCATATAAAGAGAAGGGCTTAAGTTTAAGAAATATTAGAGATAAAATAAATATGAATTTAGTAAAACTCACCATTTATTGGTTTACTTAACAGAGTATTTTCTAGTATGCCGTAACAATAACTTTATGAATCCCTGGAGATTACTACAAGGTTGGATAGAGAAAAATGTTTAAAATAATTTCTAACTGTTACTAATATTTTGAAGAAAACAAGAAGCAGGTATACATTAAACCCTTATTCTACTACTTTGTTGTCTTTTTTATCTGCCTTAAAAGAACCTCTATTCGACTCCATTTTTCCTCTTTGTTGACTTTCTCACTTACTTTGATATATTTTATCCAGAATTAATATCTGTATTAATTCTAGATTCAATTAACATGAGTATTAATTCTAGTTTCAAAGTAATGCCAGGGACTGAAAGAAATTAATCCCATAATTCTAAGGTTTAACTCTGTAAGATTTTAATATTTATTCACATAATAATCCAATGTGGGTATTCCTGGTTGATGAATGCATTCTACTTGGACTCTCCTCAGGATGCTTCCACCCCTCTGGCTATATTCAGCTCTAGGCTCTCTGTTCTATGCACTCAGCTATAAACTGAGAAAATAATGGGAAGATTAGAAAAGGGAGGTTATTATAGGGTATGAAGGAAATAGCACATATCATTCCTATTCATACATCGTTAACTATCATCAGATACCCATACCAAAATGCAAATGAAGCTGAGGAAAGCATGTTAGATTTGTGGCAAAAATACAAGGAGACGGGTTTGATAAAAATTAATCTCTGAGATTTTTAGTCATGATAGATTAACCAGTCATGATAGATTAACCAGTGTCTTAATTAATTAGTACTTCAAATTCCTTAACTAGAACCTCAACTATTCTTTAGCAGAGACCCTGGGGAGCATGGTAACAAGCAGGAGTTGGAATATCAAAGAAGTACAAAGATGATTTACCTGCTGATAACTGAACGGGAGTCAGAGTTTGGAGTTTGAGTATGGGCAAGTTGGATTAAAGAAAAATCACTCTTTAGCAGATCTTTTTTTTTTTTTTTTAAGATTTTATTTATTTCACAGACAGAGATAGGCAGAGAGGCAGGCAGAGAGGGAAGCAGGCTCCCTGCTGAGCAGAGAGCCTGATGGGGGGCCTGAGCTGAAGGCAGAGGCTTTAACCCACTGAGCCACACAGGTGCCCCAGCAGATTTTAACACAATCCAGAAACTCTGCAATTTATCTTTATGATGCTCAGATCTGATCTCACTCATAGTCATAAAAGAAATGACAAAATGTAATCTGAAATCAAGGAAAAATGTCATCAGCAAAATGCAAATCAAAATTAGAATGAGATATTTGTCTCACACCTGCTCAAATAGTTATTAACAAAAAGACAATAGATATGTGTTGGCGAGGACTTGGAGAAAAGGAAGCTTTTAAACACTGTTGGCAGGTATGTGGATTGGTACAGCCATTATGAAAAGACTATGGAGGTTCTTCAAAAATATAACTAAAAATTTTAAAATATTTTCAACAGATATCTGCATTCATATGATCACTGCAGTACTATTCACAATTGCTAAGGCATGAAAATGATGTGTCTAGTGACAGATAAAGAAAATATGATATTTATGAAATGGAATATTATTCAACCACAAGAAAGAAAGAAATTCTGACACTTGGAAAAACATGGATGAACCTGGAGGATGTTATGGTAAAGAAATAAGCCAGACACAGAAAGACAAATACTGTATGATCTTACTTATATGTGAAATCTAAAAATGTTAAACTCAGAGCCAGAGAGTAGAATGGTGATTGCCAAGAGCTAGCGGAAGGGGAAATAAGAAGCTGATGGTCCAAGAGTACAAAATTTCAGTTATAAGATCATTAAGTTCTGGGGGAAAATATTTGAAATGCTCATGACTGAAAACCCCAAAATTGATAAAAAATAGCAAATAAATATCCAAAAAACTGACTATCTCAGAAAGAAAACTTACTGAGCAAAGTTCAAGATGACTTTGAAGTTTGTTTTGATTTTAGATTGTATATCAATAAGTGTGTGCAATCAAAAATGTGTTCAACATTTTCTTGAAAAAGTTTTGTTTCATTTCAATCATGAAATTTCTTAATTTCATGTGCAGTTATATTATAATGTTTTGCTTGTACATAATTTTTTAAAGTTTACTTCTATGATATTCTTTATTTCATTTTATTTTTGAATATATAAAATACTGGTATGCTTCAAATATCAAAGACTGTCTGTTCCAACTCATTCTTCCTATGACAACAGTGACCTAGACTCTGCATCTCACAACACATGAATTTTTTTAAAAAGCCAAGTTCTTCATATATTCAGAGAAAGAAGAGGCTAGAAATTCTATTTTAACCAAGACTGGTATTATTTTTATTAAAAAGACATGCGTAGGATAGTAAATGAGTATTTAAAATATAATAAAGCAATATTATAAATAACTCCATGCCCACAGATTTGGTAACCTAGATTAATGGACCAATTCCTTGAAAGACACAATCTACCAAAATTCACACATTTAAAAAAAACCCAAAAAACCCTACTGCTAACATCATACTTACTAGTGAGAAATTAGATGCTTTCTCACTAAGATGAAAAATGAAGCAAAATTGTCCTCTCTCACTGCTCTTATTCAAAATTGTACTGAAAGTCTTAATTAATGTAATAAAATAGAAATGTAAATAACAGGTAAACAGGGAAGGTAGGGAGAGATTTCTATATAGGAAATAATAGCTAACAATAAGTCAATTGCTGATAAACAAAGTTGCAAGATATAAGAATAATATGTAAAAATCACCTGTTTTCTTATATACAAGGAGTAATCAGAATTATAAATTTAAAGCACAATACCATTTACATTAACACCCCAAAATTAAATATTGAAGTATAAACCTAACAAAATATGTACAAGACCTAGATGAGGAAAACGACAAAACTCTGATGAAAGAAATCAAAGAACTAAATAAGTGTAGAGATTTCCATGTACATGGATAGGACGACTCGACATTTCTAAGATGTCAGTCCCTCACAACTTGATCTGTACAAAAGATGCGGAATAACTAACAGTATTGAAGGAGTATAGTAAAAAAGACCAGGGGTTCAGATCAATGGGGAGGAAAAACAGGTGGAACACAGGAGATTTTTAGGGCAGAGAAACTATTTCATAGGATACTGTAATGGTGAATATGTGTTGGTTTATACTGAAGGTTTGTGTTCTCCAAAAATTGACATATTGAAATTTAATCTAATGTGATAGTATTTGGAGGTGGGCCTTTCAGAGATGATTAGGGCCTGGGGGTCATGAATGGGATTAGTGCCTTATAAATAAAAAGCCCCAGAGAGCTTCCTTACCCCTTCTGCTATGTGAGATTACACCAAGAAGGCATCCACCTATGGATCAGGAAGAGGGTCTTGACCAGACACAAATGTACTAGCCCCTTGATTTTGGACTTCTCAGCCTCTAGAACTAAACTGTGGGAAATAAGTTTCCATTGTATGTAAGCTAACCTGTGTAGAGCAGCATGAGTGAATCAAGACACCTGATTATGCATTTTTCAAAAATGTATAGAATGTACATGAAATGTATAACACAAACGGCAAACCCTTGTGTAAACTACCGACTTTTGTTAATAATAACATATCAATATTGCCTCATTAATTGTAACAAATATACTACACTAATGCAAGATGTTAAGAAGAGGGGGAAAACTGGGAGTAGGAAGAAGTGAGGAACTCTTTGGGAACTCAGTAATTTCCCCTCAATTCTGTAGACATAAGACTGCTAAAAAATAAAGCCTATAAATTAAAAAAATAGAACTTCTCATTTTTTAGGTATTTTAGGCTTTTTGTGCTTCTGTAATGACTTTTTAAAGTTATAAAATGTGGTCTCCCTTAGAAAAACTGAAAACACTGTTAGCACTGTTTTATACATGTCGAGGATTATGTTTTTTGTTTCTTGTTTTTTGTTTTAGTTCTGAATGCTCCCATGTTTAATTCAGTAATTGGGGACTGGGCCTTCAGAGGATTCTTTTTTTGTAAAAGGGATCCAGTATTGGTGAATACTGTGACTTTCTCCTAATAAATCCATTTCTTTATTCTATGAAAAAGAAGAATATTTTACTTCCACAGTTTGGTATATGGCCTGGAGATGGTTGGTCCGTCCATGTTTGTTCTCAGATGCTCTGAAGACTCCCGCACGAGATGGCTACTGTAGGTACATGAATGGAAATAGCCCACAGTACAAACACAACTGGCAATTTCTTCCTCATCTGCCATATTATAGCTGATTTTTACACACTGCCAAGATTTCTCAGGGCAGGCTAAAACGGAATATTTTATCAATCATTCAGAAAATATTACAGGATGGTTTGGAGCATTGATCTCTTTCTCCTGCCGAGCTGTTGCTAAGTTGCCTTTCATGTTATTTTGCTAAATGCTTTGTTCCCATCGATTCACTCATATTAGAAATATGAATATGATTTTTTGCTTCCTAATGATTGTTGAAAAATAAAAGAAAATAAATCACTATGTATAGAAAAAATAGATACATTCCCAGAGTCATAAGGTACTCGAAAATGGTGTGTTCCTTTGAAGAGACAAAGTATGAATTTTCTTTAGCTACTGACCTGGAAGAAAAATTGGGGAATAGATAAGTAATTTCTCTTCTCCTTGAAAGCAAGATACCTAACACGATAGGAGTATGATTATATCCATACAATAAGAAGAATTATTGAAGTTATACTGATGATATTATCATTATAATTTGTAAGACATATATTTTGTGACAAATAAATGTTCTACATGACTTATGTCACTTAAAATCTTATCACCTACCCTTGAAATAATATCCCATGATCTTATATATCAGATAGCCATAGGTGGTCATAGGCTAATAAGGAATGGTGTCAGGATTTGAAATCAAGTTGACTTCTTTTGAGATCAAAGATAGCAATATAAGATAAATGTGCTATACAGAGATAATGTGCTATACAAAGATAGTGCATTAGCTACAACAGATATACGAACAACCCATATGACTTACTATAAAGAAATAGTTTTAATGGCCCCTTGTACTTACAGGGATACCTCAGGTGCTAACATTTGAGAAGGGTTAGAGGTCTCTCTATTGCTATGAATTTCCTGTCAGAATAGTCTGATCCTTTGCCCAACAACTTCTATCCAAGTCCATGGCCCACTTGAAAAAATTCTATTATGAGAAATAGTCTCCCTACTCAGATTTCATGGGTTGATTTACACTTCCTTTGTGTATTTGCTCAAAATGAAAATAATTCAATTCTTACCACTAAAGAAAACAAGATTTCATTTGATTTATCAAAATAGGATATGGTCTTTACTTTTATTTTTATTTATTTTTTTAGGATTATAAGAATAATACAACTAGTAATAAAAGAAGATAGAAAAATACAAAGAGGAACAATGTGTTACTAATTCTATCAAATAGAAAATCATCATGAGTATTTCTATTTTTTGAGACATTGTAAAGACACAATGTGGTCATACTAGTAAATAAAAATCATCCCCTCTGTTAAAAAAACAAAAATCTAGTTACACTTGAGTCTGAACTTTTAATGTGTAAGTATGTATGCTAAAATAATATATGTGTTTATTAAAAAAAAAAAACAGGATATGGTCAAAATGAGGGTTTCGGGGCTCCTGGGTGGCTCAGTGTGTTAAACCTCTGCCTTCGGCTCAGGTCATGATCTCAGGGTCCTGGGATTGAACCCCACATCGGGCTCTCTGCTCACTGGGGAGCCTGCTTCCCTCTCTCTCTCTGCCTGTCTCTCTGCCTACTTGTGATCTGTCTGTCAAATAAATAAAATCTTTAAAAAAAATCATTTGATCACAAACATATGGATTTGTTTCTGAACTCTCAATTTTAAAAATAATAAGGATATTCAATTACAATTTTAGGAAACATTTCTCATCAGATTCTTGATATATCTGATAACTCCTTATCATCCATAGCTATACATTTATCCAAAGTCTAAATAGCTGATTCTCTGCAGTGTGGCCAGGTAAGAAACCAGAGGTTGATACTCTGCTATCAAACAAACTGAGATGATATTCAAACTCTACTGGTCTGAGAACATGAGGAATTTAGTACTCTGACTCAACTGTTCTAAAATAAATATGTCTATTTTTTGGAAAACAATGATCGGTCACTCAAAATAACTTCCCTCATACACTCTTTCGTTTGAGCATATGACAAAATCATTCTTCTGATAATTGGAGAGGAAAGGGAAGTAATGTCAGGTATTGGCTAGACTGCTTAGATGTGAAGGATTAGCCTGGGACTGGTTTCTGACTGATCAAAAATATAACAATGGCTTTTCACCCAAGATGATGGATTGAGCACACCTGGTTATTTTATGTTGCATTTGAGATTCCAGTGAAATCATGACAAAGGGAAAAAATAATTAACAACAACAAATAAGAGGAAGATGGTATTGCTGCAAACAATTTTTAGAAAATAGATCACAGAGAAAAATTTCTAAATTAAGAAAGTTGGGGAAAACACTCTATCTAAGAATATATAAGAAGATAGTTTTGTCTAGGATCCGATTTATGTATCCTCCAGCAGCACCCTAAAGAGGCACAGAAACCAGACACTTCAAGTACTTCGGGGAAAGCGAAAGAAGGATGGTAAGCTTGAAGGAAGGAGATGGAAAAGTTATCTCCTACAATCCTTGTCAGCTCAGCATGGAGCCCAACTGGGACCGGATCTCACAACCCTGGGATCATGACCTTAGTTGAAATCAAGACTCAGACTCTTAACCGACTGAGCCACTCAGGTTCTTCAATCCTTGTCAACTTCTGATTACATACTATAGAGCCCTAAGTCTTGTATCCTCCAGGAAAAGAAACAGTTTTATTTTCCAGAGAAAGAACACATAGAAAACTCTGAGAAGATAGCATTAACCCAGCAGATGCTGGCTGACTCCTCAGGGCTGCAGGGTACTGCCCATCAACAAGACAAAGCCCTGTGTCCACAACTGTGTTTACAGCCATGAGGAACAGTAGTGGTGTTTGATTGCTTCATTTTAAGGTATGGATGTTTACCCAGGCATTTGAAGAAAGACTGATTAATTTCGTTCAGAAGCAATAATAATCAAATCCTAATATATGGCAGGCACTACTCTAGGCTCTGAAGAAAGAGTGATAAACAGAAAAACAAAAATTCCCTTGGTCTCATGAAGCCTCATAAACAAATATAAAAAAATTATGAAAGGTCAGAATTTGATAAGTGCTTTGGCAGAAAATAAAACAGAAAAGGAAAATAAAGGAAAGGAGAGGTTGCTGTTTTCAGAGTGATTGTCATGGGGGTCTTCACTGAGAAGTCGGAATTTATGCAAAGACCTAAAGGACACATGAGAGTCATCCAAGTGGATAATCTTAAAAAAGAAAATGAAAAGTGTAAGTAAATAATAAAGGAAAACACTGAGGTTGGAACACACTTAAATCATTCAAAGGAAAACATGATGGTATGTATGAGATGTAATAAATGTGCAGGTAAGTATTAGGAGATGAACCATACAAGGATAAAATGAGGCTAGATTGTTTAAGATCATACAAGTCGTGGAAAAGACTGGCTTTATTACATACAATAAAGTGCACAAACCTTAAGGATCGTATCAGTGACTATTTACAAATAAATGTCCTGTGTCAACATCAATCAGCTCAAGATAAAAAACTTGCCTCTGACCCCACAGAGTCTCCTGTGCCTCTTTCCACTCAATTTCGCAAACCAAGCAACAAATATTCATTTCTATCATTATACATTAGTATTCTATGCCCTTCAACATTATATCGATGTATGTAATCCTCAAGCATGTGTTTTCTGTAGTCCGGTTCTTTATCTCAATATAAAGTGATAGTGATAGTATGACTATATCATACTATCATATCATATTATGTCATACCTATATCCTATTATTGTTGAGTAGTATTCCATTATAGAGATATAGTATGGTTTATTCCTTTTTAAATTTTTGGGTTGTTTCTATCCTGGAGTTACCAACATTCTAGTTCACAAATCTTTAATGCTTGCCTTTCTCTTGAGCAAACACTTAAAAGTGGAGTTACTGGGTTATAGGGTAGATGAGTATTTAAATATATTAGAAATTATTCAAAAGGTTGCATCAGTTTAGACTCCCACAATGTGTGAAAGTTCCAGTTGTTCCACATCCTCATCAGTATTTAATATGGTCATTCTCCTCAATTTTAGCCATTTATCTGATGACTAGCAATGCCAAACTCTTGTCATAGACTTAGCATTCAGAAATCTTTATAAAGTCTGGTTTTATTGGTGACATTTTCCCTCCTATTTTAATTGGATGTTTGAGTTTAATTATTGATTGGTAGGACTCTATATATTCTGAGATCGGCCCCTTTTCAGATACATGTATTGCAAATATTTTCTTCCAACCTGAGGCTGTGTTTTCAATTTCTTAATAGACTTTTTAGGTTTGTTTTTACTTTGCTGAAATTTTTATTATGAGTGAGTATGAATTTGGTCAAGTTATTTTTTTCTTACCTATTAAAAAATCAAATAGTTGTTGATTTCCTAGTTTTTTTAAAAAATTATTTGTTTGATTGCATTATGATAAGAAAATATATTCTGTGTTATTACAATATTTTGAAATATATTGAGATTGGTGTTTTGGCCTAGATATTTTCAAGTGCAATTAAAAATAATACAAGTGCTTTAGTTATTGGATGTAGTATTCTATTAATATCAATTATCTCAAATAGGTAATGTTCAAATCTTAGATCAGCACAAGTCAAGGACTTTTACTCTCACCATTTCTATATATTCAATATTTTACTAGAATCTCTACTCAGTATAATAAAGTTTAAAAAAAAAAGAAATTAAAAGCATATATAGGCATACCCCAGAGATATTGCAGGTTTGGTTCCAGACCACTACAGTAAAATAAATACTGCAATAAAGTGAGTCAAATGAACCTTCTGGTTTCCTGTGCATATAAAAATTATGATTACATTATACTGTACTCTATTAAGTGTGCAATAGCATTATGTCTATAAAAAAGTGTACAACCTTAATTAAAAACACTTTAATGCTAAAAAATCTTAACCATGACCTGAGCTTTCAGCAAGTTGTAATCACTGACCACAAATCACCATAACAAATGTAATAATAATGAAAATTTTGAATATTGCAATAATTACCAAGATGTGACACAGAGACACAAAGTCAGCAAATGTTAAAAAAATGGCAACAATACACTTGCTCAATGCAGAGTATAAAACTCCCAGAGGGCAACATAGGAGGAAATCTTTGCAACTTTTGGCTAGGTGAAAAGCTTTCTGGTGAGTCACCAAAATCACCAATCATGAAAGAAAAAATGATAAACTGGGCCTCATCAAAATTAAAAACTTCTAATCTTCCAAAGATAATTAAAAAATAAAAATAAAGTCAATGGTTGAGAGAAAATATTTGCAATATAATGAAGAATTTGTATGTAACAGATAAAGAACTTTCAATAATAAGATAAGTAATTCAGTTTAAAGATAGCAGCATAGGAGGGCACCTGTGTGGCTCAATGGGTTAAACCTCTACTCAGGTCATGATCTGAGGGTCCTGGAGTCAAGTCCCACTTCGGGCTCTCTGCTCAGCAAAGAGCCTGCTTCCCCTCCCCTCCACCGCCTGCCTCTCTGCCTACTTGTGATCTCTCTGTCAAATAAATAAATAAAATCTTTAAAAAAGAGAGAGTGAGCATAGTAATGTAAATAAGCACTTAAGATACACAAATAACCAATGAGACATGAATAGTGCTTAACATCACTAGTATTCAATGAAATGCAAATTAAATCCCTAATGAGAGAGCAATGCACACCAACTAGAATGACAAAAATTAAACAACTAGCAACATAAAGTATTGGTGAGCATATGGAACACCCAGAGTGCTTAACATTTGTTGGTAAAAAATGTAAAATAGAACAAGCACTTTGGAAGATATTTTGGCAATTTCTTATAAATTTAACAACCATTAAGTACTTACCTGAAAGAAATAAAAATATGTGCACCACAAAAATATCTAAGTAAATATTCATAAAACCCCAAATTAGAAACAATGAAACCTCAACAAATAAGTAGATGCAGTAAACTAATCATATTTAGTACATACAACTGAATGCAGACAGCAGTCAAAAGGAGAAAGAAGCTGCTGACTACCTTCAACAATAGAAGATGAATCTCAAAAACATACTGAATGAAATAAATCAACACAAAAGAGTCCTACTGTATGATTCCAATGGTTGGAAAATATAGAACAGCTATACTAATCTATACTCTTAGAAAGCAAATCAGTGTTGACCTTGAGCCAGAGGTGAGGGCAATTAATTATAAAAGACATGAGAGAACTTTAAGGGTGATGAATATATATCTTGATTGTGGTAGGGCTTTTAAGGGTGTGTGCATTTGATTACATTCATCAAGAGTACTCTTAAAATAAAACATTTCATTACAAGTAAAATAAACTTTTACAAAATTGATTAAAAATAAAAGTCAAAGACTTAGTTTCCAACATTAATCTCAGTCACAGAACATTCAGAACATGAGAATAATCATGTTTTTCCACTTACCTAAATATATCAATAAGTCTGTTCCCCAGGTAGTTTCTAAACTATCGAATCTAAACCACAGGTATCAGATTGATTTACAAAGGATGAGGTTGAGATCAAAATCAAATATTTACTTAGATTTTTCACTGCAGTCTCTTGGTCTTCCAAGAGAACATGTACACCATATTTTTCCCATATCTGACCTTACAAAATTAGAAGAATTTTTTTTTTATTCTTGTGCAAGTGTATTTATTTTATAATGAACTACTAAGAGTGTAACATCAAGGGCCTAGTTTGTATCAGGTATAAACCTCAATATGAGGAAATGCCCAATGGTAGCTGAAAATTCACAAAATTCATTATCATTTATACTGAGTATTCTTGGAAACCCTAACTGTCTTCTTGAGACAGAATCGTGTCTATGTGTTCTATTTTGTTCCCATCACTAAATCTTCAGTTGTGGGGAAGGATAGGTAATATTGAGTCTCGAGGCAGATTCCAAATTGCTGCTCTACTGTTACAAAGGAAGCTGAACACAGGGATTGTGGTGTTGAAAGTATTATACATATTTTACCTTGAATTAGTTTGATAATTTAAATTATTCATAATTAGCACTACTGGAACTTATGATTGGTTTAAAGGAAAGAAGGGAAGGGCAGTTTTGTGATTTCTTGGTAATCATGTATGAAGAACAACGTTGGACCTAAGTCATGGAAAGTATATAATGGCAAAGAATGCAGGCTGTGTCGCTGTGGTCTGCACCAACCAAGAAAAGGCTGTTTGGAATCTTATCTGGGCCTCGAATACACCTGGGGGCTGATCAGTAAAAATTCCAAGGGGTAGTGTCCAATAATGGCAAACACATGCAGAGCCGAAAGATTTAAATGTAGTTTATGTGTTGATTAAGCAATAGAAAACTAGTGTTCTTTAAATTTTTTAAATTGCAACCCATAGAACTGAATGCATTTTATATGGCAACCTTGTGTACACACCACATACATACATATGCATATACATACACATACATCTGAAGCAAACATTTCACAAAACTTTGGTCACTCCATTTTTTTTTTAACTTTGGTCATTCTTAAAATGTACAGTATTTACTATTCTATCCTATTCTATTTTACCATATACCATGTTTTTATTTTTTTAAAGATTTTATTTATTTTTGACAGAGAGAGATCACAAGGAGGCAGAGAGGCAGGCAGAGAGAGAGGAGGAAGCAGGCTCCCTGCTGAGCAGAGAGCCCAACTCGGGACTCGATCCCAGGACCTTGAGATCATGACCTGAGCCGAAGGCAGTGGCTTAACCCACTGAGCCACCCAGGCGCCCACCATATACCATGTTTTTATAGAGATTTCCTTCCATCCCGGTAATTAAGAGTTCAGTCTAATAAACTGTTTGAAAAACTGTGGGAAGGAAAAAACAAAACAAACAAACAAACAAACAAAAAACCCTCTGAATCCCCTTCCTTTCCTTGGAATGACACCAATCCCATGATAGGAGCCCCAACCTCATGACTTCATCTAAGCCTATTCAACTCTAAAAGTTATCATCTTTAAATGTGACCACATTAAGGATTAGAGCTTCAATATGTAAAATGGGTGTGTGGGGGGGGGGTCAAAACCATCCTGTCCATAATAGCAGGTGATCTGATTTATCTTCTTTTTAATATGATAACTGAACCTCTGGGTAAATAGACTAAATTACATTTACTAAAAGGAGAGTACTTATTAAGTCATGTTCTTAATCAAAAAATGTATGGCCGTCCACTGCTTATAGTAAATAAACCTAGAATTTATGTATTCATAAGGTGTAGCACCCTGGAAAATGTCATCTAGTTTGTGTTATTAAAAGACAAAACACCTTCTGCTGCATGAGGTAATAATAGGAGTACCTCCCCTGGAGAACTTACAAATTCTAAACCATAGAGCATGCACTGATGTAGGAAGGAAAAGCCCTCAATTTCTAGGATAACTCTATGTTATCCTAACTTCTTACTTGCCCATATCCCTGAAATTATTATTAGAGTTTGATGCTCAGCAAAATCTCTGAGTTTTGTGAATCAGATTTGAGAACTCAATCCTTTGGATTATTTCAAGCTATTACAATATATAATCTAGCATATATCCTTTCATGCCAGCTTAATTTAATACAATAGCATATATTCCTAAAGTATTTTAGTTACTAGTAACTCATCAGAGTACATATCTACTGTTTATTCCTGACCAGAATCTCATCTCCCTTTTCAGTAGGAGCACAGTTCTAGTCACTGAAGTTTGAAAGATGCCAGAACTGGCTCACTTTACTTCCCCAAGAAATCCTTTTTGACATTGCACTAGGTATGGCCTCACCCATCTGTTTACAGAAGGGGAATTGTCAATATTTGCCAGAGGTTTGCATTTTTCAAAAGTATCATCCTGCAGGTTCATCTGAAACAACAGCAACCTTTTCGTTTGCTTTGAAATAAAATTCTTTAGTATGTTCTCTAGCCCTCTCTGATTGTAACAGTTCATCCTATATGCCACTGGCTAACCTGGGGAGAAGAACTGTGTCAAAACGTGAACATCTGTTCTGATTAAATGGATTGAAGTACAAACTTCACTCTACTCTGTTAATTACTGAGCACCTTGGATAGATTATTGGAACTATCTAATCCAAATTTCTTTATCTGTAAAATGGGTGTAACATTGGGCATTTTGTCATAAGAATGTTGTAAGGATCAGATGTGATTCTGGACATATATCATGTTTGTTGACTATAGTTATTGTTGTTGTTATTGCTGTTGCTATTGTTGTTGTTAGAATAGAATAGCTAAGTTGAGGCAGGTGCACAACCCAAATATAGTAAGAGTATCCAGAGTTAGGCTGAGAGTCGTGACCTCCTGGGGTTGTCTAAGAGTTGGCATGTGGAATGAGCAATGACTATCAAATGAAGCTATGGTCTTCTCTGGCTCTATATTTAGTAAGCTTATAGAGTTTATAATAAACAGCATAGTGAGAAAATCTGTTTTATTATCTTCTGCAACATCTTACTAATTAATCGTTCTAGCTATGTTGACAATTGTACCACTACAAAAGGTATATATATATGTATGTGTGTATGTATGTATGTTAAGCTTCAACTGTGCTTCTTACCCATATTAACTTTTTTTTTTTTCTGGTTCAATGGCACAATAACATATAGCTTAAAAATTAAAGTTTGCCAAAATTATATATAAGCTATTTTTCTTTTCCGAAGTTATTAAGAAAGATAACTTGGAACTTTAGCATGTGGGAAGAATCTTAAGAATATGATATTTTTATAGAATATAGTGAGTACATCTGTTTTGTGGATATGTTTCATAGAACATTTATTAAATACTGAAACACTACCCAATTACTATTATCTTCTTTAAAATTTAAAAATATAAAAATTTGTATAGAAAAAAGAAAAAAAAATCTGGCTATTGTATGAAGTCCCTAAATGACAAAAAGACAACTTTTCAACATAAAGAAAGATCTATTACATCATTTATCTACTAATCTCATTTTCAATACTTTTTATAGGAATAAATTATGGTCCCATGTCAAGTATCAATGTGTAATTTATTAAGTCAGTAGTGTGATCCAGGATCAAATTATTTACATGGCCCTATTTAAATATTAGTGATGGATTAATTACAAAAAATTGATTGATGACCATAAAATGATAGTGTTTCCTAAACATTTCTCTAAGATTCATAATTATTTTTCTAAATTTATCAGATTTTAAGTTGATAAATCATTTGTAGTAATCAGCTCTGGTAAACACACTGTGTTTGAGAAAACTAAAAAAATTACCTTCTTAGTGCACGAAGACCAGATTATTTTTTAGGCAACATCTTTCCTTCTGTCAGATGATAAGAAAGAACATTACCCCAAGACAGATAATCATAGAGCAGGTCTGTACTATAAAACTCCACTTAATAAAAACAAATTCAGAATATGTTAAAGCTATATCTATTTACTATATAAGAATTATGCATGTCATATTTTAAATTTTGTTTTATACAGCCATTTCCAAATTTAGCAATAAATCTATGTAAAAATCTATAGAATTTTCAAAGAGAAAAATGTAATATGTTTTCAATATATGGGCTAAAAAAGGTGATAGCTACATTTGCTTTTTTCTTGTATGTATAATCAGTATTTTAAAATGTAGACCTATCTCAGTTGTCATTTTTATTAGCATATATTTTTTATTAGTAACAACTAAACCCTTGACTAATATATATTCCTCAATAAAAGTTCATAGTTATAAAAATATTCCACAAATTTTATTAGTTCAAAATATATTCAGACATATCCACTGAAGTTGATCAGAAATGAAATCATATTATCTGAATTATTATTAAGGTCACATATAGTGATAAAGAATATTTTAAATTTCCATCTATCGCTATAGCTTGAAAAATGCTTCCTTTCGCAAAATTTCTCAAACTTTTCCATAAGTACCTTTCATCCAATTAAAGTAAATATATTTTTATTGGTTTGACAACATAAGCTAACCAACTCTAACAAGTGTCTCACCAAACTTTGTATTTTATTTAAACATTTATACAACATTTGCATTTTACTATCAATCATATGCTTGTCTATTTTAATATGAATTTTGTGTTACCCCTTCACTATAACCACTTGCTTATATATAACTTCAAGTCCCTTGCCTCTCTTTTATTCTTTGTTCTATGCTGTGAAATCCCAGTTCATTAAATCTAACTTTTGTTTTACTCCTGGCCTGCATCTGAAAAAGGCTGGAGAAGGAAGGAAGGAAGGAAGAAAGGAAGGAAGGACGGACAGGCAAGGAAAGAAAAGGAAGAAAGGGAGGGAGGAAAGGAGGAAGGAAGACAAACTCATGACCATGCTGACTGATCTCATTTTAAATTTGTAATTCCTAATCTCAATTGGACTACTCCTGCAAGCCTCCAGTCATTCTTCCATTATCCTAGAGAATAATTTCACATCCTTTGCCGCAGACCTCCAGTATATCTCAGTATTATGTTTGCAATTAAAACAGTGGCCAAGAGTCATAGGGTAAACATCCTACCTAGGGCTGGTTGATTTAATACTTGACCCCCATTGTGCCCAACACTGACCCAAATCCATATGGAAAATTGACGCTCCTTTTTCAAGACATTTTACTAGTATATGTCGGAATATTGTTGAACTAGCTATGCATATCTAGGATGAATGTGAGCTTAATGTACTTTTCAGAGTTGTGTAATGCATAATTTTCATAACTACAGTAACAGCTTAAGCTACATTAATAGGATATGATCATTTTTTTTATGTAAGTCAAGATGTAAAATAAAATAGAAGTATAGGTATAAGAAAAAAAATTTATAAATTCTAAACCATAGAAGGAGAAAAACAATTCAAATATTTGTCTCATTGGACAGGGGAGGAAAGAAAGGGAAGAAAGGAAGAAGTAAAATTATTCTAAAGATTTTCTCTTGATTAAGGGCAGAGTGAAGAATTATATGATTTGGTGGGAAAACTATGCAATTATAATTGACAGCACATTTACAAATTATAGTAGAATATTATGTTTGCAATTAAAACAGTAAGGAAAGCAAAAGCAATTACTAATAAAAGGAACAATTGTATTAACACTTCTCAAATAAACAAGGGAAGAAATGAAACTAATGGCAATTTTGACTAAACCACAAAAAATGGGGAAGTGCAAAAGCAGGAATCAACAATGTAAAATTAGTTTCAAAATACAGAAGTTATCAAATTGGATTAAAAACTTAGATAAATATGGTTTTATAGTAGACACTTAAAAAACAAAGTGATAAATCAATAATGACAGATTACTATAAAAATAGTCCCACTTATCTAAGCATGCTATCTCTGTACTTTTTGTTGTATAACTTTGCATCTCCTCCCACCAAGAAGTAGAGTCTCTTATCTCAGTTCTTGAATCTGAACTATTCTTGGGACTTGCTTTGGTTGATTGAAATGGAAAGAAGTGACTGTGCCAATCTTGCATATTTCTGAATATCTCTTAGAAGCCTGCCACCATCCTGAAAAATTTCAGACTAATGTGCTGGAGGGTGATAGACCACAAGGAAGGAAGCCCAGTTGTCCCATCTGAGGCCATTCTAGATGAAACTATAGCCAGCTAACTCCCAAACATTTGACAAAACCCATAATAGATGAACAGTTTTGAGTAGAGAAAACAGTGTGCAAAAGATATGAACCATCTATTCTGCCTCAGCTAACAGCAACTCAGTCAATACGGAGGAACTACCCAGTTGTCTCATTAAAAAGAATACGTAGATTATGATCTTAAGCTAATAAATTTTGGAGTGTTTTGCCACTGTTTCTGGGTGGTTTGTATCAATAGCTAATCATTACATACTGAAAAATAAAGGAGATAATGCACAAATATTATATAAAAGAAACAGGATGGGTAATATTAATACTGAACAGATGAAAATTAAATTTGAAAATAGTAAATAGGATAAAAAGTAATTTGATGATCAAAGGCACAATTAAGAAGATACTGTAAGTAAAAATGCAGAAATTTCAAAGAACACTTTCTCTAATATTAAGCCAATAAAACTAGAAGTATGTTTTAATTACCAAAAAACTCACCAACTTGATAAAAATTAATAAACAACTCCTGAGTAATGTTTAGGTCACAGAGCAAATAAAAATAAAAATCCTAAACCATCTATTAAGAAATAAAAAAAGGGGGTGCCTGGGTGGCTCAGTGGGTTAAGCCTCTGCCTTCGGCTCAGGTCATGATCCCAGGGTGCTGGGATCGAGCCCCGTATCTGGCTCTCTGCTCAGCAGGGAGCCTGCTTCCTCCTCTCTCTCTGCCTCCTTGTGATCTCTCTCTGTCCAATAAATAAATAAATAAAAATCTTTAAAAAAAAAAAGAAAGAAAAAAGGATAATACTTTGCAACAAATCTAAGCACTAAGCAAAAGCAGTATTTAGAAGATAAAAGGATAAGAAAGATAGTCTTAATTGCCACAATTATTAAAGAAGAACAAAAGTTCATGAAATCAGTATCCTTCTTGTTAAGGATTAGGGGAAAAAACTAAATAAATCAAAGGAAATCAGAAAGAATGAATTAATAAATGTTCAAATTAATGAATAGAAAAAACAAATTAAAATATCTGCATATGAGAATTTAATATTGACAAACTAATTCAATACACTACAGAAAGAATGACACCATTAATAAATGCTGTTGTCACACAGACTTTCCATCTGGAAGAAAAAAATATATAGATCATTCTCTTATCCAATATAGAAGCAATTCCACCAGAATTAAAGACAAAAAAAAAAATCTTAGAAAGCTATATATACAAACGTATGGTATGCTGCTTAGTTAAGACTGAATATATAAAATCTGTAAAATGTGGAAATAGGATAATACAAAGATTTTAAAACTTTATATAATGAAATATATAAAAACGTTAATAGAAATAAAATGGGTCTAGAAGAATATTTAATTCAGATCATAAATAAAGGAGTTAATATCTTTATGACACTAAATGATCAGAAATAAAGAAAAATAGTCCAAAAGAAAAAAAATGGGCAAAACTGCAAATAGATATTTCATATCTAAGTCCAAATGGTTAACAGAAATAAGACAAGATGTTCAAATTCACTAGTAGTCATGGAAATGAAAATTAAATTAACAATGAGAAATGATTTTACTCTCATTTGGCTGGCATAGAATTTGAAAAGAGCTTTAAGGGGCGCCTGGGTGGCTCAGTGGGTTAAAGCCTCTGCCTTCAGCTCAGGTCATGATCCCAGGGTCCTGGGATCGAGCTCCGCATCGGGCTCTCTGCTCAGCAGGGAGCCTGCTTCCCCTCTCTCTGCCTGTCTCTCTGCCTACTTGTGATCTCTGTCTGTCAAATAAATAAATAAAATCTTAAAAAAAAAAAAAAGCTTTAAAATTTATTGCTGGTAGGAATATAGGGAAAGGGACTGTCTTTTATATTGAGGGTAGAAAAATAAATTGTTTAGCCTTTTGAGGAATCAGTATTTCAACTTCCATAAAGTTAAAACTAGATACACCATTCACTCTAGCAATTTCACTTCTAGGAGTATATCCTAAAAGAATAAAAACCATGTAAGGATATGGATAGAAAGATGTTTATTGAGACTTTGAATGTGAGGGCAAAAACTAGAAACCAAATAGATACTCATCAATTGCTGAATAAAATATGGCACAGTAACATCATGAACTATTACAGAGCCATTTAAAAAGAATGGATTAGAGCTATACAAGACAATTAAGACATATTTCTCTTAGGGAGTTTGGAAGAGAAAAAGGACAAATTTTAGAAGGAGTAAATAATATGATTATAATGGGTAAGTAAAACCCAATTTCAAAACCCATATTTATCTATTTGAACATATAGGCTTGTATACCATTATACAATTCTGAACAGTTTGCATTAAGGAATGTACTGAGTGCCTATGAAAAAGACAAAAGGGTAGGAGAAGGGATGAGGAAAAGCCCAGCATCCATTCAACTCCAGAACCCTTCATGCCTATCCCAAGTTAATGTAAATAGCACTCCTGGACTTGTACGTGGCAGTTATACAGTTGTATATGAAAGCTCTGATATGCACTGACAGAAGTTCTGTGTAGAGAAAATTTAATGAACCTTGTATATACATGCATTTGATAAGCAAAGTTGCCTAAGTTTTCCAACAGCCTGCCCTAGTGTATGGACTACATGTTTGTGTTCCCCCTAACTCCCAAATTCATACGGTGAAACCATTACCCACAATAGTATTTGGAGATGGGGACTTTTGAAGGTAATTATGATTAAATGAGGTAATAATGGTGGGGTACTCCGGATGGGATTAGTGCCCTTATAAGGAGAGACATCAAAGAACTTGATCATTCTTTCTTCACCACGCGAGGACATAGCAGAGCAGACCATCTGCAAGCCAGGAAGAGAGCTCTCAACAAAACCCAACCAAGCTGATATCCTGATCCCAGATTTCCAACCTTTGAAACTGTGAGAAAAAAAAATAAATAATTCTATTGTTTAATCCATCCAGTCTATGGTATTTTTGTTATGGTAGCTTAAGCACACTGATGCACATAGACTAGAGAAGGTAGAAGGTGGAAATGAACACACCACATTTTCTTTCCAATTCCTGCTTTAAGATATACTTAACATTAGTCATAATGCATTGTGGAAAAATACTTCAGAATTTTAACACTTCCATCAAAGAGCTCATAAAGAGTCCAGGAGGAGCAACACGAAGACAAAAATTAACTGTGATATAAGGTAATGAATAATGAACTTCTAATAATCTACTACAGAAGCAGAAAAGAAATACGATTTTGAATGAGGATTTAAAAAATACTTCAAAGAATGTATACATTATGAATAGGATTGAAAAGATTAATGTATTTTTAAAAAGGTGAGAAATAAGACTTTGGAGAAAGGAGGGAATATATAAATAAATGTGTATATATTGACAGGATAAGACTCACTTTGGGAAAAGATGTATAGTAAATTGAACTAGCGTATGGGTATATAGATGAAAGTGGCCAAGAATGAAGTTGTAATACTCACTGTGAAGGGCCTTTTTCTTAGTGTGTGTTCTCCAGAAGCAGATCCAGGGACAAGGATTTTAATGCAAGTAGTTTACTTGGAAGGGGCATCTATGGGGATGGAGTGGGGAAGTGATTCAGAGAAGGGAATACAGTCAATGTATTTGCATTATAAAATTAGCTACCACACAGAGTAACTGGGTACTGAGCTTAATCTCACAGGATACTGTGGAAAATGTCATAAAACAGCTCAGAATTACCCCAGCCAAAATGTGGGTAAGATTTGTAGGACTGTGTTCATTCACCAGCTTCCAAGTGGCATTATCTGAGTACTGTTCCCAGAGAGAGTTAATTCTCCACCTGTATCAACCTGCTGCTGCACCAGCAAAGTTGCCTTTTGTTATATTAGGGTAAGAAATTCTCACACACACGGAAGCCAGTATTAGCAGGCAGAGTACCTTGAAAGAGTTAAGGTGTGATGGATATGGCAAAGGACCAACAATACCTAATACAATTTAATGAATTCTATGCTAAAGAGTTGGGATGGATGGATATTGGTGGCATCCCCTTTGGTTAATATGTACAGACTTTTAAAGTCATTAGATGTGTGAACTCAGGGACATGGGGTACTCCCATGGATTTACTAATCCCAAGGATTAGTAAAGATGTATTATATGACTGTCTAAATGGTGAAAGCATTTAACTAAGTAGGGAGTTTGAGAGAAAAAACTGCTTAGGAGTGAAGGCATTAAGTACTGTTTGAGATGCATTTAGTGAGTTGGAAGTTCCTCTGGCATACTCTGATAAATATGTCCATTAGACAATGAAGGAGTTGGGGCAACTGGAGCTCAGAAAATAGGTAGGAGTTCCAGAAAGAAGAAATTTTTAAAGTCCTAGGGATGTATGAGTAAGCAAATGCCTATTTCCCCACCTGGATGTATCTTGGATCAAAGATCTTCATTCTGGTTCCCAACAAATTAAAACTCATGTGATAGACAGAAAACAAGACCTGAAGTAAAAGGTCTGGATTTGAATCTAGACTGTCATCAACAAACTATAACGAGGGTCGGGAAGACTGCAAAAGAAAAATGCTAAACCTTCTGATAATAAAAGCCAATGCAAGCAAGGTTTCCCGAGGGAATATACTCAACTGTGTCTGTGTCACATTTTGGTAAAATAAGTCATATGATTACATAAAGAAACAAATATATAAAGTAATGCTTTGGCAAATTTCTATGGGCAGGGAAAACAAATTGTGTCAAGTTTGATGTCATGACTTTGCCAAAATTGTTAAAATTTCCAGATGTACACTGAAGAAACTAATAAAATCCCAAAGTACTTTTAAATTGCAGCCCTCAAATTTAGCAAATGTAGGTGATATAATGCAACATTCTAACTTATGGTGTGGTGTACAGGTATTTTTGAGTGATATGGATTAGGTTTGTATGTTTTACTTCTCAAAAGGAAATTATTCCTAAGAAATGTAGAGACAGTTTGCAGAGATTTGACATAGATGGACGGCCCTGAACACTACAAATGAAAGAGTTCAGAGCTTTTAAATTGCACTATGTAAACGGAAGAGGCTGGTTAAATAACAGATCCATCCTTCTTCCTATTTTCGAATAAATTGAATACAAATAAAATGCTGACTTAGTAAAAATGTTGAAAAGCATGTTTCCTGAAAGAACATGAAATTTAATTATTATGTAAAACATAAAGTGAAAATGTGACTATTAATGTTTTACATGGGTACCCAGGAGGGTAATTTTGAGATAGTAATAAATATTCAGAAATTTAAATAATAGGTAGAAATGCTCTGAGGGTGACTTCTCATCAGGATGATTTGTCTATGTCTATTTGATATGTAATAAGATAGGAACAGAGTACAAACTCATTTACAAGAGGTTGCTTTACAACCATAGACAAAGAATTTACTGAGGAAATGTATGCATTAAAAATGTAAGTTCAAAGATCCCTTTTTATATTAACTGGCATTCATCTCCTCTAAGATCCAATCTGCTCAACAGACTTCAACCACATTCTTACATGGCAACAATAAAGGACTGCAATTAAAAACATTTTAAATTTGACTTTGCAAACTGTTTAAAGCTTTTCCAGAGGAAATAATGTGTAGCTTTTACAACAGTCCATTCTTCATTCTCTCCTAAATTAGCTGCATAATATATGAGCAAATTTCCATGCCTAGTTAGACCTCATTATTCAGTGAAGTCTCAGGGAGTTAGGATTTTTTTCATCATTTTTTTCCTTTGCCCTTTAAGAATCTTTCTAATTTAAACAGTCTCAACGAACACTGATATCATTGTATCCATCAATTGTATTTGTTTTTGATGAAATTGCAATGAAGCATGGATTCTTCACATTGACCTCTTATGTGTGTATAGATTTTTAAGCATATTTATTTTTGCAAAAAGATGCATAGCTTGGCAATTGTAAACTTGCAAATAAAATATGTGAAGATTATGACTCTGAGAGGATTCAGTGTAGAATAAACAGCCAATGAGATAGAAAACAAAGGGGCTAGATAAAGTGAAGTCTTAAACTGACAATCTGTTACTTAAATATTTAAAGTTGTTTTTTTTTCTTTCTCCCCCTGGGGTTATTTTCTTGATTAGTATTAAAGGTGTTTTAAGCATTGTTTGCAACTGTTGCTTCAATGCTGTTTGCAACCTCAATCTGTATCCATGTCCAATCATAATGTGATACTGTCAAATTCAGAAATAGAAGCCTTTTCACCTGCTCATTTCTGTGTCCAGGATATCCAGATGCAAAACTGCCAATTAAGGATTCACATGGATCGTATCTGTTTGATCTAAATCTTAGTATCTGCCTATGATTTTGTGTTTCTTAGTTGTTTGCAAGGTGATTTGTAACAGGTCAAGAGCCAAAATTAAAATAATGGTGTTTTAGGAAAAACAGTGGCTCTTTTAATTAGATCCAACTCAGATAATGAGATTTTTTTTTCTATCAGGAAAACACTATAAATAGCAATCTCTCTATTTGAAAGCGAGATCTACTAAACTGAAGAATCTAGCATAGCAAAATAACATAAAACTGGTCCAAAAAGGGTAAAACCAAATTCTTCTAAATATAAGTCTATGAATAACAATTAGTATTGTTGACAATGAGAAAAAAATCTGAGTTTAAGATTATAATTGGCTTAGAATAAAATCTAAGTTTTAGCATTTACCAATATGTAGGATTTAATCTTTAGACTCCTTGGTCATATCATTAGAAAGATGGGAATATTACCTAACTTGCCATATTAATAAAGGAGCAAAGTAATTATATGTAAAAAGTAAGGGTTAGTGTATTTAATACTTTTCTCACACTAAAGGCTTCCTTGAGCATCCAAACTAATTAATCATCTTGTTATACTGATAAAATGGAAAAAGCAGTTAACTGAATAAACCCTTTGAGGGTACCATATCTTGTGAACATGTGACATTTGCTATTGACAGGGTACCAATTTAGATTTTCAAATTGAATCCCTGAGATACATTTTGACTTAAAATATACTTACCACTGCAAACATATGACAATGGCTACTTTAATATCATTTACCAAAATGCTAGAATCTAGCTTTAAGATTAGTATGATGGGTCTCTAATTCCATCACTTGTAAAATCATGAAAAACTAGCAATGAGAAATAATGCAATAACATTGAAAAGAGGGTCAAAACATGCTATTTGTCTCTCCACCTTGTTAAATACCATCTAATCTCTCCCTCTGCTATCTAATTCAAGAAAGAAACTGCCCATGGCTAGTCATTTCATTTCTAACTGAGGGTTTGTTCACCTATATTTCTCCTCTGAATTTTCAGAAGCATTGTTCCTCAAATTACCTTTTCTTTTCTATCACTACATTATTAGCAAGCAATGGTTGCCTTAGCAACTATTTAATAGGTTGCAACTCTCAAAACCTATCTTTTCTGGAGAGAGTCTTCTGACAGGCTTCCTCATAGAACCAATAACTCTTCCTAATAAATATGTAAAAACATTATTTCCGATTAGAAAACTAACCATGTAGCTTAAATATTTAAAATGTTTTACCACACATTCAAGAGTTAGTTATATAAATTTATGGAAAAACTAAGATACTGTTTCACAAAATAATAATTGATTATGATAAAATCTCCCATTTACTAAGTATTGTATTATTCCATTGTTTTGTTTTTTCAATTACCTAAGAGGTATGATACAATACTATCTAAGTTTATCAGATGACAGACTAAAGCTCACAGGGGCTAGTTCAGTAGCATGGTGGTAAACATTTCACAATCAAAGTCCAGCTCTCTGGGGGAAAAAAAAAAAGAATACACACACAAACATACTCACACTATACACATACACACACACACACACACACATAATTTCATTACAAATATTACTAAAATAAAGTATGTGAGCACATAATTCAAGAAATAATACTTTTATTTTACTATAATATATTTACATTCATGTCATTTAATTTTTAATAATGGTTGTGTTTAATTGACTTGTAAAATTTCTGAAAATTAAACACTGAGCTCTTGCAATCTACTACTACTAGTCTCCAGGTTATCCCTAGGTTAGTTACGTGGTCAAGGTCAGACTGCTACTAAGGACTGTACTAATTAGATGCAATAGCGTTTTTTAAGGAAGAGATTCAAAGAAATATGGGTACAGGGCTGCCTCAAAAGTTCAAAGAAAGAATTCCTGTTAGAAGAATTCCTGTGTTCTCAAGACCAACCAGAAAAGACTCTTGACTCCGGGGAAACAAACCAAGGGCTGTGGAAAGGGCAGTGGGTGGGGGGTGGGGTAACTGGGTGATGAGAATTAAAGAGGGTGCATGATATGATGAGCATTGAGTGTTATATTCAACTAATGAATTATTGAACATTATATCAAAAACTAATGATGTACTATATCTTGGCTAATTGAATTTAAAATTAAAAAAGTTTCATACTTAAAAAAAAAAAGAGAAAAAAAAGAAAAAAGCCCTGCCCTCTCAAGTTTAACTCAGACATCTTTGGCATATTTCTCTTTGCTTTTTATTTCCCTGGTAATTTACTGCTCAGAACCCAGCACTCATTTCTTTATTGACATAAATATATCTTTAATGAGTTTGATTTCAATTCATTATCTATGACCCATTCCCACAGTGGCCTGAAAGTTTGCTCCTTCAGCTGTGACCCTGTCAACCATCTCCCTGTGGACTAGACCTCTTCTCAGTTTGACGTGCTCCCTGGCTTTGTCTGTGCTGTTTTAACCACAGTTCCTTACCTCCATTGCCAGCAATTCGCAGATGCCATAGCAGAGAATGGGTGTCCTTTGAAAGATCACTGGCAAAAGGAAGTTAGAACATGGAACTCCTCAAACCGATAGGCTGGCAGCCCACTGAGGAAAAGCTTCCCCAGTCAGGGCTCTCTCCTGGCATAGTACATAAGAAGTAAACTATTTTTGACATCTCTTTATTCCCTTTTCATGACTCTCTGTATTCCCAGTTGAGCTGGCTCTCCCTTCTCATTTAATGTCCTCAGCTTGAACTACCCTTCCCTGTGACCAGGCCCTCAGCTCACATAAACACATTCCATGAAAACTTCTCCTCTGTCTACCATATCAATTAGTATTGATTGATTATTTATTTGCCCTCCACAGAATAATGCTTACCCCTGCATTATAATCAATAATAATCCCTTTCACATGAAGTTTATGCCATCACTTTCATGTGCTTGACACTAAAATATGTGCTAGGGATAAACATAACTAGAGAGTGCCTCTTTACCTAGGGTTCTTTTTGGAAATATAAAGACTGGGGATGTAATTGCAGTAGTGTAAATGCTGTGGTAGAGGAAATTGTTCTAAAAGGAGAGATTAAATTTGGTTTGTTCTGATCCTTCCTCAAATCTCATAGCATATGGCCCCACCAAATCTGATTTTACTTATGAACAGTCTTAGCATCCACTAAAAGACAACAGAACCTTGCTTCACCACCGCCGCCCCCCCACCCCCACCCTTTTTCTTTAAGTAGGCTCCACACCCAGCATAGAGCTCAATGCAGGGCTTGAACTCACAGTCTTGAGATCAACCAGGCACCCCCATTTTTTTAAAAGTGATACTTTAGTCATTATATTTCTCTCATTAATGTGTCAGTGGTATTACTTCTGAGTGCTACAAGAAGAAATAGGATAAGATACCTTATCTGGATTGAAATATGCCGAAGGGGAATCACATTTCAGATTTAGCAAACATGTATGAAACAGTTACTGTATGGTAGGTATTAGGACAGCTATTTTCAAAATGACATTTAAACCTCCTACAACCACCTACACCTTTTTTGTAGGTGAAAGAACAAAATTATCTTATAAGTTAATCTTTTAGCTCCTAAAAGCTTGACCATGACAACTAGGGAAAACACACACACACACACACACACACACACACACAACCACAACCACACAACCACAAATATTGGTGCCCTATTTAGTTAAAAAAGGACAGAATATAGTATCACTAATGCATTACTGTCTTGGCCAGATAAAGAAAGTCATAATATTCACTAATAAGACTGTCCTCAGGGAATGATTCCATTGTTGCTTCTTACGGATAGTATGTGCTTGTTGGTGGTAGTGTTGTTAGTATTGCTTTCTAAAAGTGATTATAAATGTTTTACTTCTATTTTTTTTTTGTTGTTGTTCATTTGTTTGTTTTGTTTTTATAGAAATAGAAGCACTGTGGGCATGGGTTGATGCAGGTGAGTCCAAGTAATTGCTTTGAAACTTGCATAGCATTCCAATTTAACTTTAAATGCTCATGAAATTCAGAGCAGGAGGATCTAGTGTGAGGCAACACTTGGGCTTTAGCCCTTTCTAGTTTTGTAATTGTTTGCTTTTCTTTGCTCTATGAATTCTTTATGACTCAGGATATCAAAAATGCACCAACAGTTGCAGTAAATAAAAGATCTTCCACCATGTGCAATCCACGGGGAGAACACCATTGGAGACCGAGGGAGCAGCCTGACCTTTCCCAGCATATTCACTCTGTGTAGGAAGGAAGGATTTCATAGGCGTAGTTTCAGTATCAACACAAAACTCCTCATCTTGAAATATCTGGCCCTCTCAAGGTAAAACCTTTGATGTAATTATTAGTAATCCATCTATCTAAAATATTTGTTATTACTTTGTATTTGGCTAATATTTGTTATTTATAAGATACGAGCCTTAAAATCCAAATAATTATGTGTTCTTTGACGTTGGTCCAGTTTATCACAAAAGAATGGTATACCCATAATTTCAACAAAGCTTTATCATCTGCTGTGCTCTTAAAAGCCCTAGATATATAGGACTTTACACTTATGAATATGTATTTCTATATAAAATACAAAGCCACTGTTTATGGAATATCTTCATATGCTCTTATATTATTCCCTGAATATTTTAAAGAGTTTAAATTAATCTTAAAACCAATGAACTTACAAAACAAATTTTTATCATGTCACTGGGGTGTCAAAACAAATATCTATAGTTGCACCTACCCAGAATAGTCCTCGTGAGATTTAAATTTTTTTTTAATTGTATGTGGAGTTCTTTGGAAAATCATGAATTATAACTTATTTTGTATTTGTAACAAGAAAGGAATATATAGATGTACAACACATAGAAAAACAAGTTATGCTCTTGGTATCTTAAGTTATCAGAAAAAGACAAGGCAGAATTTTAAAGAATCCTTCATATCCTGTTTTCTTTGATTCGATAGTGTTCTTTTAAAGAGATTGAAAAAGACTAGAATTCATTACAAATCCTTAATTGCCAGTTTCTCCACAAAATAGATGTTTATGTGCAGGCTTCAGAATAGCTACCATTCATTTGAGGGAGATCTTGTACAGCCGAAGTTTAAATAAACAGCAATGTTTTACTAAGTTTGCAAAAGCGTAATTA
Source organism: Mustela erminea (assembly GCF_009829155.1). NCBI lineage: Eukaryota > Metazoa > Chordata > Mammalia > Carnivora > Mustelidae > Mustela > Mustela erminea. The sequence continues at coordinate 48,811,154 of NC_045623.1, read as the reverse complement.
GTCCTAGAGGCACAATATTTTTAAGCGTCAAACACTTGTTCTCCAGCTGTACTATTTGGATCTGTAGTTTCAGACATGGCTTATATGCATCTCATTGAAGTCCAAGCCTTTTCATGACTGACAAGCACTTTCACTGTGTGTGTGCTCACAGAAATAGAACAATACATCACTACTACTTTGATAGAGGCATCTGCTACATTTTTTTTTTTTTTTTTTTAGTTCAGTAGTGCTTATAAACACTTCAAAATGAATTCCACTGGGGGAGCAGTAGCATTAATTTGTGTTTGTTCTGTCATGCAATTATATTAGAGAAATGAAATAACTGATCAGGAAATTCACAGGTGGGCAGAAATGGTAGTTTAAACATATCTTTCTTACAACACTGGGATTGAGTCTATAGGGGATCATGTTATTCAGTTCTCTTTTTTCAAACAATACCCCAGAGAAAATTATTTTGATATAGTCAAAGGTTTTTGTTTTTAAGTAGCAGATGTTGTTTTTTAATTTCTTTCATGTATATAATAAATAACAAAGAGCAATTACAAAATATGTTCACTTTAACAATTTTGTAGGTAATGGACATTTTTATTGTGGCTGGTTTATTTGGTGCCTTGATGGTGTTAATGAGACCCAAGTCACTGGCATGGTGCTAAGTATTGACCACATCTAACCCAGTAGACTATGTGGTGGACCTTGGAATGTGCATATACTTCTAACTATAAGCACTTGAAACCATATAGATTGTGATTGCTAGTATAATATTTCAAATATATACCATATTGCTTGATACAAATCCATCACTGCTACTTAAAGAGTAGGGACTACTTAGGCTGCCAAAGAAGCTATAGCTGGGAATCCTGAAGCCTGAAACTGTTGTAGAGGCAACTTGGGTCAAGGAGATGGTCATGGTTTAAGAATATGAGTTTATATGCCTAGAGCAATAGAAACTATTGAAAATTTCATGTTGGAAGGAATGACATAATCAGATCTATATTTTGTAGAGATAAATAAGACCCAGGGAAATATTTGTAATATATGTTAAAGACACAGGTATAAAGAGGTACCTGGGTAGTTCCGTCAGTTAAGCATCCAACTCTTGATTTCAACTCAGGTTATGATCTCATGTGAGATGAGCTGTGAGATCCAGCTATGAGATCTAGCTGTGAGATCCATCCCCACATCAGGCTCCATCCTGGGCATGGATGAAGCTTGCCTAAAATTCTCTCTCTTCCTCTCCATTTCCATTCCCCCAAACTCTCTCTCTCTCAGGGGAAAAAAAAAAAAGACACAGACTTAATAAACCCAGTATATAAAAAGTTCTTACAAATTCATTAAAAAATTGAAAATAACCAATTGTGAACTAAGCAGAAGATATAAATAACCAATTCACAAAAAATAATTACAACTGTCCAGTAAATATGAAAATTAAATTTTGAATATCAATGAAACATTATGTTTTGTTTGTAAGAGTTCATATTTAAAAATTGTTTATGGCCTTATAATGTTGGTCCCCTAATAATAGGTCCATGGTCAAAGGAGCAGGACTGATACAAAGTGAAGGTCAAGCAAAGCTTTATTTTGCACCAAGCATCAAGAATCAAACTGACTGGTTGAGGCCACGCCTCCTACAGAGAGGGTGACCACTCCCTGCCTTACAGACTAACTTTTATAGAGCAAAGGCCATGTGATTGGTTCTGACCACACACAGGTGGCCAATGAGATTGTAACACCCAGAGAAATGACTGGTTTTCACAGTCATGCTAGGTCCCACACGGGTGGTCAATTGAATTACAATTCACCCCATAGTAGCTATTAGAACTAGCCTATCACTTTAGTCAGAATTGGTGCCCAAAAGGCGGGGCCCACACTCTTTGGTAGCTAGGGAGACAGTATGTGTGCTCTACTGATTGGATGTCCCCACCTGCCCGACTCATCCCTGCATTCGGGCTGTTATCTCCATCTGACCTGACCCACCCTTGTATTTGGGCCCTTACTTTCTATGTATTATTTAATAATCTTGCAAACATACTAAGAGAGTACTCCCTTACTTTGCAAATAAGTAAACTGGAACTCAGAGAATTTATATAAAATGACCTACTCACAATAAGCAGCCAGATTAAAGTTAAAACCCAGTTTTGTACGGCATCAAAATGCATATTCTAGTAGACCCATTTGGGAGCACTTACTATGCTAGAAACTTAACTAGGTGTTGTGAAGAGAAAAATAAGTCAAAGTCTCTTTATTTTGTAATCTCACTTTGTAAGCAATTACTCTCAACTTACTCCGTTACTTCCCTTCGCTCTTGCTAGGATAATATTACCAAATAAATGAAACAAAACTGTTTGTGCAGAAGTGAATGAATAGATGTAGGGCACTCTGAGTTCACCAGATAAAAGCATTCTATGAGTTTAAGATGTAATTATTATGAATTGGTGCAAAAGTCCATGTCTCATTTTGTTACATAGTTTGGCTTTACTATTCAAATGTAACCTTCCATACTTCTATTTTGTTCAAAATCCTATTTTTAAATTTGTTCAGTTTTTAAAGAGAAATATAATGTGTGCATTGCCAGTTCACCTACATTTAAATTAGCATGAGATCATCATTGAATATGGTGATACATTAACCATGCTGCAAAAAGGACTCACCTACAGCAGACAGGGCAGTTCAATGCAGAGCGGCACGGCTTATAATTCTAGACTCTTCGCATTTTGGCAAGGGGCATACTTCTCAAACATACAAAGCTAAGGAGCTAGGAATCCATGTGAAACAATTGTGATTTACTATGCTGCAATTTAATATATAATGTTTGGCACTCTCCTAAACTTTGTGAAAACCCCACATGGTAACAATGTACCTAAAGATAAAAGCAGAGACAAAATCACTTTTTATAAAATAATGTGTGCATTTACTCTTTATTAGCTCTTACCTGAGGGAAGTATATTTATTCTTTTTATATAGAAGAAAACTCCAAATCTTTGTAGGCTTCCCAGTTTTTCTCCATTTGATTGATGTCTAAGCATGTACTCTAAACTTTCTTTAAATATTTTAACTTATATTTACATGTATACAGGTTACATGGCAAATTTTCAGGCAGTTATAAACTTCTGAGAAGGAGGAACCATTTTACATTGCCTAATGTCACTGAATTTAGAATTTAAAATTTGGGCTCAAGTAAAAATGCTAACACATTTAAAATGAGCTTATAAACGGAAGTAAGTAGTAAAGGGCAAAGCCATTAGGTCAAATGGTTTCTCCAAAAGGAAGGGACATTAACCAAAATGCTGATAAAGCCATGTAAGACCTATGGTTAAACAAATGAATAGAGATGTGAAGAAAACCCTAAGATAGTGTGTAATGGAAATATCAAGAAAGAAACTCAATGATTCTGCACTAGGAGGAAAATCCCTATAGAAGAAAAAAATGGCAGGATAAAAATGAACAAAACCCAGATGCAATGAAGTTAACAACAAATAGAATGAGAGCAGAAAAATGTTGGATTTTGATTGAAAAATATAGAGAGAGGACAGAGAGTAAGACATTTTTGTGTTTTTTTTTTCCTTCCAAGGTTTTATTTAAATTCCAGTTAGTTAACATGCAATGTAATATTAGTTTCAGGTGTAGAATTTACTGATTCAACACTTCCATAAATACCAAGTGCTCGCCCCATGTGCCCTCCTTAATCCCATCACCTATATCCCCCATCCCTCCCACCCCCGCCTCTGGTAACCATCAGTTTGTTCTCTATAGCTCAGAATTGGTTTTATTGTTTTCTCTCTCTTTTCCCCCTCTACATTCATTTGTTTTATTTCTTAAATTTCATATATGAGTGGAATCAAATGGGGTATTTGTCTTTCTCTGACACATTTCAGTTAGCATAATCCTCTCTAGTAAATGTTAAGTGAGTCACATTTTGTTTAATTTGGGTTTAGCCAAGGATGTGTTGATATATTTAGGTTGTCATTAATGCAAAGGTAGTACTCAAGATAGTCCAAGTATAGTCAATATACTGGAGAACATTGAAAGCTTCAGAAAGTCGTCTACTTTGGAAATTGTTTGTGTTCTGTTTGGCTCAGGTTTTTCTCAAATTTAAATACATGGAATCCTTTGCTACCTGTGACTCAAAGAGGTAAGCAGGTATCCATCATAAAGACTAGATGAAGTATACACACACCCAGGTAAGACATTCTGGGATTTCAGTTAGATAAAAACTGCCCAAAGGAAGTAATCAGGTCCTTTTCAGTCACTGATATATGTTAGTATCACATGCTAGTTGGCATATAAAGAAATTTCAGTAAATTCTTATTAAACAAGTGAATGAAGGGAGGATATAATAAATAAACAAAGGAATGAATATGGATTACTTCAAAATAACTATCAGTGAGGACGATGTCAATAGGTCCTCTTTTGTAAGATTAAATGAGTTAATATATATTAGGAACGTATCTAGAAATTAGTCTTTAGGGATGTGTTAAGGAATATATCTAGAAATTAGTATCTAAAAATTAGTAAGTGCTCCGAGTGTTAGCTATAATTATTGCTTATTCAAAAAGAAGGTAGAAGTTAGGGCCAACAACCTGGTTCTTAGAGTTTTTGAGTACAGCTTAGAAAATAAACATTTTCTAAAGAGGACTGGAAAACTCATATGGATTTTAGAAGGCATTGGTGTCCTGGTAAGAATCCACCAGAAACTTCACGCATGATAATAAGGTAGATTTCTCACAAATCTCAGCTTAAGAATTGGTGTCTATGACTGTAAATGATACATCCAATTTCAATAGGCTAGGAACACACAGAATAGATCGAGTTCGTCAAGAACAATACTCACAAGACAAGGAGCTATCCTTAGAGGACGTAGAATTAGAATTGGCTTTCCTGCAAAATCCACAGAGAAAGCATTAAAACACAGGTCTGTAGGGCACCACCCAGACTACCCTCCTGCTCACCACTTTTGTAGCTTCCTACTTTGATCCATCCTGATGAGACGATCCCTGTCCATCAACCACATGAGGATAGCAAAGAAGGGTTAAGTTTCTGTTGCCTTTCTATATACATTTGTTGAAAAGCTTGCTCAGCATCCAGATCTGCTGAGTTATGGAAGAAGGGGAGTATTTTTATGTGCAAAAGCACAGTCCTTCAGTGCTGCTTTATTGTATTTATTTGGAAGCAAGTTTATAAGTTTAGTGACATGTTCTCACAGTTCTTGGGTTTTATTGTTATGCTGAGGTCTAGCATTTTTTTTTTTTTTTCCCTATCTAGTTGCCTTTGCTTGCCACTCATTTTTGGCCAACATATTGCTCAGAGGAGATTATTCCTGCCTCTACCACTTTTCTCCAGGTTTTTTAAAACAATGGCATTTCTGGGCATCTCTTCCAGTGCTAGCCTTGGGAGTGTTATTTTTCAGCAGTAGAGGGAATGAACATAGTCTCAAAGAGTGTATCTTCCATCTTTCAACTATCCTATTCTTGCTGGTTCTCAAGCAGCCGATTCAGTGGAAATATCACAAATTGATTTTTAAAGCACTTCTCTATTCTTTCCCACTACACTTGTTTCCCCATTGTTTTTTCCATTGAGAGATACATATTTACTCTTGATATCATCTTTTAAAATAGTCTCTAAAAATCATGTTTGTTGCCATATTTTATGCAATGAGAAATCGCCTTTTATACTTTTTGTAAACATATTTTGGTTGTTTATTTGGTCAGAATACTTTTAGGGTGACTATTTTTATTTTAATCACATGATGATGAACTGATATATTATTGCTGTCACTTTTTGTTCACTAAGCAGCAATGGCAAATTTGTTGATTCCCACAAATAACAAATACCTTTTTTAGCTTTTTAAATAATATGTGGAAATGGTCTGATGGATGTGATTAAGGCACATATAAACAAGATAATGATGAATATTTTCTAATGCTACATTAACGAATCCATAATTAAAAAGATATTTCTTCTCAACAACCATGCCCCCAAATATTTATCTATGACCCCTAAAGTAAAGACAAACAAACTGAAACTAGAATATCCACTTTGGTGAGTATCTTTTATCTTTGCTACTCACCTTAAAAATCTAACTTTTTATTAAACATATGACTCCAAATATAGATAGCACAATAAGTAGAATTAAAAAGGCAAAATATAATAGCACAAATCAAATGGAGAGGTCTAATGTAACTTTAGAGAGTTTGGTATGTTTCATTGGAAGAGCTTTATTTTTTTTATTAAATTAATTTATTTATTTTCAGAAAAACAGTATTCACTATTTTTTCACCACACCCCGTGCTCCATGTAATCCGTGCCCTCTATAATACCCACCACCTGGTACCCCGACCTCCCACTCCCCGTCCCTTCAAAACCCTCAGATTGTTTTTCAGAGTCCATAGTCTCCCATGGTTCACCTCCCCTTCCAATTTACCCCAACTCCCTTCTCCTCTCTAACTCCCCATGTTCTCCATGCTATTTGTTATGCTCCACAAATAAGTGAAACCATATGATAATTGATTCTCTCTGCTTGACTTATTTCACTCAGCAGAAGAGCTTTATTTTTTAACAGTATTCTATTACTGTTTGTTTATAAAAATATAATGCCAAGATTAAAAAGAGAGTTGCAATGTATAAAACTTGATACACTATTAGTATCTCTTGTACATATAGGATATATAAGAATTCATAAATAATAGAATTAAGTAGAGAAAACACCTAAATCGGTATTTAATGTAAAAGGAAATGTTAAGAGACAAGAAAAATCCTAAAAAGGATTCAATCTTATAAGAAACACAAAAATGATAGTTAAGATTACAGTAAGATACCTTTCATGCCCAGTAGATTGGTAAACTATTTTGACAAATTCAAGTGTCTGTAGGACTGGAAGAAGGAGAATACTGCTGATAAGAGTGTAATTTGTTTAAACAACTTTTGAAAACATTTGGCATAATTTGTTACTACAACATATGCTATAAGCAGTGATTCCTCTTCTATACATGTACTCTAAGAAATTTTTGAATTTTGAATTAGCAGGCAATCACTGAAATGTTTTTAATACTATAATTCAAGATAACAAAATCCTAGAATCAATCTAAATATCTATCAAAAGGATATTGAATGAACATGTTAGGATAGTTTCATACAATAAAATACCCCATGCATATGAAAAATTAATGAACTATAGTTGTGAACATCAGCGTGGATGAATTTTGGAAAGTGGTAAGTTGAGTTCACAAAAAAGAAGTCACAAAAGGCTACACTTACTGTGGTACAGTTTTGACAAAGTTCAAAAACTGCTAATACTGAAAAATACATTGTTTAGTGATATCCAACATAAAAGATTAAAATCTATAAGCAAACGTGTGATAAGCTAAAACTTCAGAATAAAGTTATCTCTTTGAAGGAGCAAGATGCATTGAAGGAGATATGTATAGTGAGTTAAAACAATACTGATTTGTTCCTTAAGTAGAAAGTTGAAACCATGTTGGTTTGTCTTCATTATTATGATACATAACTTGTATATAAAGTTCATATATACATAAATTATCATATAATCATTCATTTGATATACTTCTTATACAGTATATATAGATATCAAGTATTACACAATCACCATTTATTGTTTTTAAAAAAAGAGTATGGTAGCTTGCTCTAGCAAACATATCTTTATGTATGCTCTAAACATGGAAAGAAAATCAACCCAGCATTTAAAATTCACAGAACAAATAATCAGCATATGAGATATTAAGAACAGATAGGTTTGCACTCATTGAAGGTCATTGAAGATTGAAAAAATTTTATTGTTTTCCTCATTATACTCCATGGTCAACCAAGTCACAGACTTGCTAAACCCACAAATCCCTTCTATGAAGTTCCCTTAGTAACGTCCCTCCAGGCTGTTCTGATATCAGGTGATTGGATAATCCTGGCATAATTCTGGACCATGGAAGGGGGTGGGGGGCAGAGAGAAGTCAAATTATATTTTTTTAAGATTTTATTTATTTATTTAACAGAGAGAGAGAGATCACAAGTAGGCAGAGCAGCAGGCAGAGAGAGGGCGGGAAGCAGGTTCCCCACTGAGTAGAGAGCCTTATGTGGGCCTGGATCCCAGGACCCTGAGATCATGACTTGAGCCTAAGGCATGGGCTTAACCCTCTGAGCCACCCAGGTGCCCCTCAAATTATATTTTATACAGAGACCTATGAGGTGGTCACTAATAGCAGAATTACACAAATCAATCTTATCTTCTCTTTAATGTAGTAGATAAATCTCGATAATGACTGATAGAAATTATTATGTTGCAGCTACTGACCAAACAACTGAGATCACCCAACTGCTAGAGCTGCTTTGAATCTGCATCAATATATCCCCAGCTAACCTTTCTTCTAGTTTCTGAAGTCCCAGCTCCATTACTATTATTTTGTTTCCATGGGGCATGGCTACCCAACCAAGACTGCTGTCTCCTAATATTCATACCACATTTAGAATTAATACCTATTATGTGAGATACAAAGATTCTAAGAAGTGATATTGCTGTTACTGCACAAATATTCAAAGTAATGTTTCATAATATGGACATATAATCCAGTTTCATTCTCCAGTATATGTATATAGGTTGCCCGTTTATGTTTTGTGTGAATGTGTTTATATTTTTAAATATAACACGTTATTGCATTTTCTAAAACTTCAATATTTCACTTCAAAAGTAAACTGTACATGGTAAAAAAAATTAAACATTAAAATATGTAAGATGAAAAGTAAAAATCTCTCATTCTCAACCTCATCTCTGACTCATTCTCCAAATATAACAGAGATAATTAGTATTCTTCCACAAATAAATTGCTAAATTTATGTACATTCTGCAACTAGACTTAAAATTGAGACTTCTACACAGACATTCTTACTATGACATATTATTTTCAAACTTCAAACCTTTCTTAAGGACTCAATTAAAATAAATAACAAACAAAAATAAATATACAAGGAGCACCTTGGGTGGTTCAGTTGTTAAGCATCTGCCTTCAGCTCAGGTCATGATCCCAGAGTCCTGGCATGGAGTCCATTACCAGGCTCCTTGCTCAGCGGGAAGCCTGATTCTCTCTCTCCTTCTCCCCTGGCTGGTTTCCCTCTCTCATTGTCTCTCTCTTTGTCAAATAAACAAATAGAACCCTTAAAAATAATAATAAAAATAAATATAGAAAATTTACTATAGCATAATTTAGAGTAAATCTATACATTGAAATTAAGTATCACCAAAAATAAAATTGTTTTTGAAACAGCATATGGATCATTATGTTGTGATTTGATTTATAAAGAATTCAATATTGTGATTTTCAGATACATAGAAATGCTGAAATTAGACCAATAGAAAATTTTTTTAAAGAAATATAAAATACTCTGTATGATACTACAATGGTAGATACCCGTCATTATATACATTTATCTACACCCATGGAATGTATAAGAGACTTAATGTAGACTATGGGCTGTGGATCATAATGATCTGTCAATGTAGGTAGGTTCATCAATTGTAACATATGTTCCACTCTGATGGAAGGTGCTGATAATGAAGAAAAATACTTGTGCATACATGTGGGGACAAGAAAACAGGGGACATGTAAACCCCAAGAACTTTGGCATAATTCTAGAAAGAGGAGAAGGGAGTACATAAATGACTGTTTTAGAATTTCATGCCAGTTGAGCTGAATGGAGGCTAAGAAACAGTAAACAGCTGATTTGTAGGCACCGAAATATACCATGTTTGTACCTTCCTCTTAATCTTGCTGTGAGACTAAAACTGTTCTTAAAAAATCATCTTTGAGGGCGCCTGGGTGGCTCAGTCGTTAAGCATCTGCCTTTGGCTCTGGTCATGATCCTGGCGTTCTGGGACTGAGTCCCACATCAGGTTCCCTGATTGGCAGGAAGCCTGCTTCTCCCTCTCCCACTCCCTCTGCTGTGTTCACTCTCTTGCTGTCTCTCTCTCCATCAAATAAATAAGTAAAATCTTTAAAAAAATAATCATCTTTGAAAAAATAGATTTAAAAAAATTAGGTAAAAATAATTTTCACTTTGTATAAATAGAACTTGAATGCTTACCTTGTAATTATAAGGTCAAAAATTACAAACATTTCTAAGCTTAAAAAGATCATATTATGTTCCATAGCAAGATATTTCTCCTACCATCATCTTTTTTGTAACACAATGCTTTTACAAAGGTAAATGCCTCAAATCTGAATAAATATGCAAAAATTGTAAAATAAACACATTTAATGAATACAGATTAGTTCTTTTGAGAAAGCCAAACTAATCCCAATTCCTTCATAAATATAATTGAAATATAGGCAGAGAGCTTTGGATCTAAAAATATCATCAAAGGAAACAATTATGGCATTTACAGATATCATTAAGTGAACTTACAAATTGATTTACCTGTGTCATAAGTCTAGTTTCAGTCCTTAACTGTACCCATATTGATGTGTCCCATTTATCAATGAAACTATATATATATATATATATATATATATATATATATATATATATATTGCTTTATGTTTCTCCTCTTATGTTTTATGAAAGGAATGACCACTGACCCACTCAGTTATAACCTCATTTCCAGCTTAGCAGACAGTGTAGTTCATGGTGTGCAAGGTAATAAAACAAGGTAATACAGTCTGATCACCAGAAGTGTCAGAATGGGAGAATATAAAATCTCATTAGGTATACTGGCAAGTAGCCTTGTATTTATGAATCAAAGTTCTCAATTCCCACTAGAAGTAAGTAAAGGCATCTGTTACCACATTCTGTTCAAGTGAAGACATGTGTTCTGCACAGAATTCCAACATCAAGTATAGTGTGTAACCTCGTGCTTTGGAAACTAATTTTTCTCTAAAATTTAAGTGTTAAAGTATGTATGTTACATGTGATATCATCCATTATTTTATTTTACTTTTTTTAAAGATTTTACTTATTCATTTGACAGACAGAGATCACAAGTAGGCAGAGAAGCAGGCAGAGAGAGGAGGAAGCAGGCTCCCTGCTGAGCAGAGAGCCCAATGTGGGGCTCAATTCTAGGACCCTGGGATCATGACTGAGCCAAAGGCAGAGGCTTTAACCCACTGAACCACCCAGGCACCTCCATACATTATTTTAAATAGAGTCTAATTCAGAATACCTATCTAATGACTTTTTATGTTGGCCCTCTGCAACTCAGTGTTCTGGAATTACTCACTTTCACTGTCATGTATTTAATGGGTAAGTATATTAGGTTTTACAACAGTTTTATCATTTGTAAAATGAGAGAAATGACCTACCTCATTGTACTGTTTTGTGTCTAAGTGTCGACTGCTTCCTGTTCAAGTGGGCAACAGGATTGTTCCTTCATTATCTCAGGGAGGTATGTTCTATAGAGGATGGGGGAAGCAGTAGCAAATAGTTCATTAGGATTTTTAAGAAACGGGACTTGGAAAACAGGATGAAAAAGAGAGACCTAAAAAATGCTATATGCATTTAGTGGGGTGGGGGGATGGGTGAGCTGGTGGTAGATATTGAGGAGAGCATGTATTTTATGAGGAGCACTGGGTGTGGTGCATAAACAATGAATCTTGGAATACTGAAAAAGATAAAATAAAATTTTTAAAAATGCTATATGCAAGAGGAAAATTTTCTCCGAAATAAACAGTAAAACTATTTCCCGGAGCTGCATTTGGAGAGAGAGAGAGACCTGTGAGTCCTGGATGAACTTCAAGGTGCTGCAATATCCTGAGGAAATCTCTACACCTCGTGGGTGTCCAGCATTACAATGGATTTTTTCTGGCCTATAACAGCAGTAGAGAGACCCTAGTTCTGAAAGGGCCATGTGATTAGAGAGAACAGATGCCTCAGCACTAACTTGTGAGACAGACAACTGACAACCAAAAAGCCTGACAGTCTGTAAGCTCCCAGAATTTTGACATAATTCTAGGAGAAGGAGGAAGTATATGAATGACAGGTTTTTTTTTTTTTTTAAGATTTTTTATTTATTCATTTGAGAAAGAGAGCTCATGAGTGAAAGCATGAGCGGTGGGAGGGGCAAAGGGAGAGGGAGATGCAGGGTTCCTGCTGAGCAGGGCTGGATCCCAGGACCCAGGATCATGACCTGAGTGGGAGGCAGAGGCTTCATTGGCTGAGCCACCCAGATGCCCCTGAATGAGAGTTTTAGAAGTCCATGCCAATTCAACTGAATGCAGACTTAGAAGCAACATACCACTGATTTGTAGGAACAGGAGATATACCATATTTATTGCATACTTGATACTATAGACAGTGCATAATAAATGTTAGTTATTATTATTATTGATGAAAATTTAAAAAATTAAAATAAAAGGAGTTATGGTACTCAAACAGGAAAACCCAAAGTTCTCAAGTTTCATATACAGGAGAATATGGAAGAATCACACCCCAAATGTAAATGAAAATTGCTTTACTGTTCTATAGGGAAGCTATCTAGAGAAACCAAGAAGACTAATTATAATAGAGTCTCAACCCAACATACACAGCTACATACTTCCCAGCCTTGAAGTCATAATATTCCTGATGCACTTGCCATGTTGCTCCTGTTTAAGTGGAGATTTAAAATTCCAAATTTTTCTGGATCTAACTCTGGGACAGAACAAGGATATTAATGGAAGAATTGGTAAAATCCAGATAAAGGCTGAAGCTTTGTTCTTAGTAATATACCAAAGTTGGATACTGAATTTTGACTAATAAACCCCAGTAATGTGAACTGAAATTGGGTTCAGGTATACAGAAAACCTCTTCATAATCTTGTGATGTTTCTGTGGATTAAAAATTCTGTAAAATTTCAAGTTTATTTTTTTAATAAAAATTATTTAATGCCAACACCTCTTTTAAGGACAAGATACAAAATAAAGCCTGACGTGGATTCTGTCAGGCTACTGTTGAAAGCATTCTAATTTTCTCACTCCTCTTTTTAAACTCAGTCTGAAAATTAATTGAGAAAATCTATACAGTCAGCACATATCTATTGAATATACTCTGTACAGTGAGCTAGAGGATATATTAATGAATAGACATAGATCATTTACTAGCAGAAGCTACAAATATGTACATAAATAATGATTCAGAGTTATGTTTGCCATTCTTACTAGAATTTATTGGTGAGAAATTATCTTCTTCAGTATAGGATCAACGGAAGTTTTAAGAATGAAGTATCATTTGAGTTGGACCTTAAGTGATCACTTGTTTTTAGACGTGTACTGATTAGAGAAAGGAGGTAAAGAAAGAATATACTTTATAAAGTCACTATGGTATATGGAGTTTAGGGGCCATAAAAATATAATACTGGCTATTTTTCCAGTTCTGCATATAAGGAGCTTGGAAATAGCTACTCTGTCCTAACAAGTGAAGAACTCAACAGATTCAGACTGAAAGACCAGCAATGCTTCTTGGATTCATAAGATAGGGAGGATGCATTGGGAAATGCTGACCCCAAGATTAGAAAGATTTGAGAGTTGAATGAAAAAGAATCACACTTTTTTTTTTTTTTAAGATTTTATTCATTTATTTGACAGAGAGTACAAGTAGGCAGAGTATCAGGCAGAAGGAGAGGGAGAAACAGACCCTCTGCTGAGCAGGGTGCCCAACATGGGGCTTGATCCCGAGACCTTAGATCATGACCTGAGCCCAAGGCAGCTGATTAACAAACTGAGCCACCCAGGTACACTGAAGAATCACATTTTACCATAGCATAAATTCATAAGCAGAAATGGCCTTGGGAAGGAAAACCTGAACTTGATTTAACAAATCACCCAAGGTTCAGTGCAGACAACTCTGAGAGTTAAGAAAACAAACAAAAAGCAAAATAAACAAACAACAAACAAACAAAAACCCAGAGAGAAAGCCAGTCATAAAGAGGTCCCACAATTTTGAAAGATTTACCTCTAAGAGCACAACCAGTTTCCCGCAGCAAATATAAAGAAAAATCCCCTCCTGCCATATGCAGACGGAGGGGAAAAGGAGCCATTTTGAAAAGCCCTAGAGAGCCCTCAGTTCTACTTAACAAAGACTGTGCTGAGGGGAAATGAGTCAACCAGAGCCTAACCTGTTGGGCATGTCAGAGCCTAACTTAGGGGCAGGGAAATAACTGAATTCTAGCCAGCTCTAACCATCCACATAGGGGAAAGGAAAAACCCAACTCCAGCCCACTCTAGCCATCCTGTCCCACCTAAGGGTGGGGGAAAAAAGACTGAAAAAACTCTTGTGAAGTACACACTCCAGAGGCATACCTCACTAAAATACAGAGACCTAATCATGGGACTATAGAACACACACAGATATATACATACAGCAGCTTTATTCATAATTGCCAATATTTAGAAGAAACCAGTATGTCCTTCAGTAGGCAAATGGATAAACTCTAGTATGTCCAAACAATGGAATATGATTCAGTCCTAATCATAAACAAGCTACCAAGCTAGGAAAAGATATTGAGTAGCCGTAAATGCATACTACTAAGTGAAAGAAGGTGAAAAAGGCCACATACTGCATGATTCCAACTGTGTGGTGTTATTCGGAAAAGGCTTATCTGTGAAGACAGTAAGAAGATCCGTGATGATCAGAGGGTGGTGAAGGCGGCATGAATACCAGCATAGAGGATTTTTAGGCCTATGAAAATACTCTGTAGGATACCATAAATGATGGACGCATGTCATTTTACATTTGCAGTTACATTTGCAGTTGTACAGATTCATAAACTGTACAACACCAAGAGTGGAAACTAATGTAAATTACAAACTTCGGGTGATAATGATGTATCTATGAAGGTTCATCAGCTTTAACAAATGAACCACTGTGGTGTTGAATGCTGATGATAGGGAGTCCAAGCATATGTGTGGGTAGAAGACATACAGGAAATCCCTGTACTTTCCCTTCAGTCATGTTGAACATTAAACTGCTCTTATTTATTTATTTATTTATTTATTTATTTATTTATTTATCTTTAAGATTGAACAGAAAAGAAGTTTTTATTAGTGGAAACTAAACATAGGTTAGGTTGTGAGGTTTTTCAGAGCACATTAAAGATTTTGAATTTGTTGTATTTTATTCAGTTTTACAGGATTTATCTTAGAAAGTAATTTGTCAAGGGCCTAATTACAAAATGCTGCATTCTTCAAGAAACAGTGTCTTATTTTAATACAAAATCAGAGAAGGTTCCAATAACTTTCTCACTGAGTAATATGAATTAGAACTCTTCCCCCCACCCCAGGAGACAGATCCCTGGGGTATAGAGCAAGCTAGCAGCTGAGATATTTCAGGGTGAAAGCAGAGTAGTTCATCAAAAGTAAATACTGACATATACCAGATAGTAACATGGGAAAGTAGTTGCTCCAAAGGATAGAAGGTAACAAATTTCCCCACAGGAAAACAGTGTGGGGATATGGAAATTAGGACAGGCATAGTGTGGAAAAGCATACAGTCTGCATAATATTGTACGCATATTTAGGATAGAACTCCAAATTTGTGAAGAAAAAGGATTAATGGAACAGTACTTAGTCTTTGTCTAGAGAGGATGAAGTAGAAACAAATATCAGAATCAGATACTCATCCCTTCCAAATCATAGACTACTCTATTCCCTCTGCCCATTTAAAGGTGCCACACGGAGACTATTCCAGAAATCTACAGGATGTCAGGAAACATATATTATTGAGAAGGACTATTGAAGAATGAGAAATCCTCTACTGAAGACACAGGATCAATAGGAATTATGTACTGAGAACCAAGGAAAATAGACTCTTGGACTGAGAGATTGTGGCTGATACCAAAAAGTTAAAATAAGACCCCAAGGATGGGCAAATATAGATATGTTCAGTCTGTTTAGAGTAGACCACACAATCATGCCTGTGTACATCAGTCAGTCTACTAGACGAAGGGAAATTAAGTGTTCAGATTCCATTTTTTCTGCTTCTTTTCCCACACTGGATGAGCCAAACTTTTCCCAAAGTATGTACAACCTGGATTAAATGTCGCTTTTTCTTCCATAACTGATGGTTCAAATGGAAAGGCCATCGTCAATCATTGAACTCTAACCAGTCTGGTTCTGAGACATATTAAGTCCTTTGACCCCTGGGAGTGACCACACATGCAGGAATCACTGCCTCTGGAAGAGTTAGCAATGCAGAGATGGGGTGTTAAGAATATCCCTAATTGCACTGACCAAAACCAGGTTATCAGAGGAACAATGGCAACTTAGAGTTCTCCAAATTGGAGAACATGTTTCTGTTTTTCAGACTTTTTCTAATATGACAAAATCATAATGCCTAGAAAGCCTAACATAGAAAATAAAATATGCTATAGTTTATTTAGCATGACTGACCATATCAATGATATTTCCATGCCTTGTAAAATCTGGCAGAATCGTTCATATGTGAAAGTCTTTATAGGTAATGCCTATGCCTGTACAATTGCACTTTCTGTGTAAAGTTAATGGAGCTCAGATCTATTGAACCCATAAGGAAAATAATAAATGTAAACTGGCAACCATGTACCAAATAACATGCTTGCTGTCTTACATAAAATTAATATATGCTCTAAAGTAACAGCAAAATTACATATACCTTAGGATGCTAGGATATTTTAATTATATTATCTGTTAAAGAGATTGAGATGAGTACACTTATTGGCAAGTTGTATTTATATTCTAATAATGTTTTCTAAAACTAAAGTTGTATAAATAAGAAAAAGGAAATTTGATGAGAGAAACTATATATTTAGTGCATGTATTATAAGAATATAAAATATACATTAGTTTTCCAAGCAGGATGTGATTTAATCACCTTTTTAAAAATCACCTTTTGTCTTCCTATAAATTGAATGTCCTCTCCTGACATTTTAATACACTTATATCTCCAGCCTCTTTGAATGTTCTGCATTCGTTTCTAGGTCAGGTGTTCCCATCTTCAAAGCATTTATTCTGTCATCATTAAATGTGGAATTAAAAGAGGTTTTGGTTACTTCAATAATATTCAATCTGATCATTTACAGTGAAATACAGCTTAAAACTTATAAGCAAGTCAGTAAATTAAAAGAAATGACAAGACAAAGTTAAGGTGATTAACATATGTGCTTTAATTTTCCAGAAATCAACAAAATCAATAAATAATTTTGGCAAGGACATAAATAGCCTGAATCATTTAGGTGTGATCTAAAATTATAGAAATAATGTGAATATTATTTTTTCTTAGGAAAAAAAATTAACTGGTATTTTCCTGAATGAGCTATGGTAAGGAAAAGTTGGTATTTCTCATTGATTGAGCAAAGAACACTTTAGAAGGAGTGTGCACGTTTTTCAGTTTGATTTTTGTGGCAACCTCTTAAAATGGCCTGGTGAAATTTATGAGAGCCTTTTAATGTTATCTCGTTAGAAAAGGCCTTTCTGAGAAGTAACCAAAGAAAAAGTTCTCTATTTAAAGGAGACAGATTCTGTCATGCTTTACTTCATGCATGTTTTCCATGCTAAAAGATATATGCACTTTAAATGCTGGTATTTCAAATGAAAGTTACATCAGATATAAAAGAAATCCCCCAAGAAGCATAAGAAATGTGGGGCAGTAACTGTCAAGCATTGTGAAGTAGGAGACTCCCATAAACTAAGCATAGGATCCAAGAGGTTTAGTTCAGAAAGTGTCCATTCTGCTCTCCTTTTTCTCCCTCATTTTACAGTCAGACTTTTTCCCTCCCAAAGGAAAAATACAATGATTGAATTTTAATTTTTAATTTCTTAGAGATGATTCTCATTAGTTACTGGACTTGATGCTGTGATTTCAAACGTGAGGATCAGGGTACATGTCCTGAAAAGATTACAGACTAATAAAAGAACCTGAGACTCAGGATTAATTACAAGTCACTGTCACTGATGGCAAGTCAAATAAAATTTCCAATATACAGTTTTACCTACAGATATTGTAAATTTGTCTGATTCAATCTAGGATTATACCAAAAAGAATGATTAAAATACCACAGAATAAGAGAAGGAGAAGTAAAATAAAACTAAACCATTGTACGCCCCCAAACTGATGTGAATATGTAGTGTAGTAGAATGACAGATAAAACTATGAATCTTAGAATTTGGAAGGATAGAAATTTAAATATGTTTTATAAGTTTATTAGAATATTTAAATAATAAGATTCTGGTAGTTTAAAAGATTAATCTAGAAATTCTAGGGTCTTCCTTCAATACATACACATATAAATAAGTGTGTGTGCACTCATTTGAACTTTTTTTTTTCCTTTAAATCCCTGTGCTATATCCATGTAGAGATGCCAGTTCAGTGTTGCCTAAGCAGAATAAAGATAGTAATAAACCAGTACCCCTAGAACTTGCTAATGATTATTAAATATAAATTTACGAATTTTTTTTAAAAAATGGATTTTGATACTCTAGTTTCTCTTCAGATTGCATAAATCTTTTGCTTTTAAAAATGGATTTCGGGGGGTGCATGGGTGGCTCAGTGGGTTGAGTGTCTGCCTTAGGCTCAGGTCATGATCTCAGGGTCCTGGGTTCGAGCCCCGCATCAGCCTCTCTGCTTAGAAGCGAGACTGCTTCCCCACCGCACCCCTTTCTGCCTGCCTCTCTGCCTGCTTGTGATCTCGCTCTCTCCCTGTCAAATGAATAAATAAAATCTTTAAAAATGGATTCCTGCTTATTAAGCAAAATCCTCCTGAAAATGTATCTCCACCACTAAAATGAGAATGATTATACAATTAATTTAACCAGATTCTAAAGTGCAATGTTCACTGGAGTATTTTTTTAATACTCGAAACATTTTTCATCAGCCATCAACTCAAAAAATAGAAGTAAAAGTAGCTACTATCCAGGTCAAAGTATATTTTTAATATACAAAATTTAGTACTTAATACTCAAATATAGAGGAATCTTCTAGTTCTCTTTTTCTTATTGATTTCTGACATAGAACATATTCTGTATGAATTTAATCTTTTGAAATGTGTTAAAATTTGCTTGAAGGCCTTTCATATGGTCACTTAAAAAAATTGTTCCATGTGTGCTGTAATAGATTATGCATTGCACAGATGTTGGGTGGGTGCTCTATAAATATTCACTAGATCAAGTGTAGCAATTATGTTGTTCAAATTTTCTATATCCTTGTTTTTTACTTTGTTGTTCACCCAACTTCTAAAAGAGATGTTTGGAAAAAATCTCATACTATGACTGTGGATTTTTCTACTTCTCCATTTGAATTTGTCAGTTTTTGTCTATGTATTTGGAAATTTAGAGTAATTATATCTTCTTGGTGAATTGAACCTATTATCATTATGATCTAATCTCACTTCTATTAAATGATGCCCTTTGCTTTAAAGCCTGATTTATCTAATATAATAACCACCTTTCTTTTAGTTTTTACATGGTGTATAGTTCTTGATTTTCTTCTTTCAACATCACAGAATCCTTATATTTTTATGTGCCTCTTGTAAAAAAAATTGTTTGTGTTTCCTAAAATCTCAAAATCTTTATTTCAACTGAAATAGTTTGCCCACCTACATGAAATATAACAATGGTCTATTTGAGTTTAAATAAACATCTGGCCATGTATTCACTCTTTATCCCATCTGTTTGTGCTCCTTTTTCTTTCTTGACTTCCAAATATATTAAAGATTGTTTCTATAATTGTTCTCTTTTCCTCTACTAGGTCTTTCTGTGATTATTATGGAAATTAAAACATGCATCTTTACTTATAAAAACTTAGGGTCAATTGGTAATACTTTTCTCCTCCTCACTGACTATGCAAGGAACATATACCACTTTAACTCTAGTTATTTCCTTTTCAATCTATGTATTTTGATTGTTACACCTTTTATTTCCCTACATGCATTAAACCCTTCAAGACACTGTAGCTATTGTTATGCACAGTCAATATTCATTCAGTGTAACACACATATTTATCACTTTTACTGTTTTCTTTTTTTTCTTCCTTTCTTGTTTCTTAAACTACCCACTGGGGTCAATTTCATTCTGAGAGAAAAAACACTTTTTAGAGTTTTCAATATTGGGAGTTTGCTGTGATAACTCTCAGTTTTGTTATTTTAAAACTGGGTTTATTTTACCTTCATTCTTGGTGGGCATCTCTGTTGGTTGACAACTTTCAAGTTCATATTTATTTATGTTCAATGTATAAAGGATAATTTTCCACTAGCTCCTGGTTTCATCATTGATGTTGAGTGTGATGTTGATGTTGAAGAGTCTGCTGCTCTTCTTCTTCTAACTGCATTTTATATTTTTGATAGTCTGACCTTGGATACTCTGAACTTTCACTATCATATGGATGGATGTGGATTTCATTGTACTTTCTCTGGTAAGAATTTCTTGGGCTTCCTAATCCTATAATCAGTTCTAGGAATTTCTCATTCATACCTTTTATTATTGCTTCCTCTTCATTTTTCCTTTCTTAGCTGAAATCAGAGTGACACTAGATCTGGTTTGTTGTGAGATCTTTCCTATCTATTCCATCTACCTGTGTCTGTCATTCATGGTGGACAGTATTTTTTCTGATACTAAGGCCTTAGGCTCATCTTGTTTCATTTGCTTTTCCTGCCCCAGATCTATAATCAGCTTTTTCCTTAAAGATCTCCTGTTCCTTTTAGTAGAGAATTGTACTTAGGGGCAAGTATGAACAATTGTATCTAATTCTGATGAAAATAATTTTTATTTGAAATGACCACATGTCCTGAGTATCTACTGCATTAGATAATGTAGTGCTAGATAATTCATTCTTCTAACAGTTTTCTTTAGTTAGAAATGATTATTATTCCAAATCTTATCATACTAATACTATAGTCCTCCATATATCAATGTTATACATCATAATCTGACCATCATCTCTTTTTTCCCAGGTCATTCCTTCTAGTACCATGAATCCAACTAGCCTTTATCTCCTTTAATCTATTAATCCTAGCAATTTCTTACCATATCTATCTTACATTTTAAGGTCAGTGAGTGATCAAAATTACTCCCTTCAGTCCTTTGGTCCTCTCTCCATTATACTAGGAGCACTGTATACACCTTTCTGAAATTAAATATATAAGGGAAAAAGGTATTACCACATGACTAGTTTCACTTCGAATACATGATACAAGAAACCACAGTGCTGCCAGGAAATCATTCTACATATTGCTACTCTATTTACTCTACCATTCTTTTAAATGGTAATTTATAACGTTTTTTCTTTTCTAATATGCTTTCTTCCATTTTCACTCTCAGATAAGGACCTTGCCTATAATTTCACCAAAAAATTTAGGCAGTAAGAAGTTCTTCAGGTCATTATCTCAGAATCCTGGAATGAAGCCCTGCCTCGGGCTCCCTGCTCAACAGGAAGCCTGCTTCTAACCCCTGCTAGTGCTTTGTCTACCTCTCTCTCTCAAATAAATAAATATCCTATTATGTGTCACTTTTCTTAATTTCTCTCCTACCTGAATGAGAGGGAAATACTTAATAAGACAGAGGTAGAGGCTGCTTATCCTTAGGGAAGAACAGATTTCCCAATACTAAAATGAAAATATGTTTTTTGAGGGTTAGAATTCCTTCATAATGCTCACCACAGTTATTACTCAGAGAACTTTGAAGTGTCACATAACTTAAGAGAGAAATTTCTGTATAGTGGCAATACCAAGGCTCTAATTACTCAAGAATATCTGTATCTAAGAGAAGTGTGAACATCTTGAAATTTTCTCTTTCAAATGTATTGTATGGTTTTAGAAAAAAGAAAGAGAACAATTCCTCAGAAACTGTTTTTTCTCCCATTTTCTGGTCATCTTCTAAATATTTTAGAGCCTTGCACAAGCTTCAGTAGAAGGAAGGACTACTCCAGATTCAAATTTGACATTCTCACCTCCCCCACAGGTAGACTTTCACAGTCAGATTTAATTTAATTTAAAAAAAACTTAAACCAATGTGACATTGGTTGAACTCAGGTGTAGTGATTTAAAATTTATATATACATGGTCCATGGGACAATTTCCAGAATTTTTAAAAAATTTCATATACCACATAATGACATCTCAGACAGAATAAAAACCCAAGAATCAGAGCTAACTGATTTAAAGCAAAATCCATGACCTGACAGATATCTGCTATGTAAAAAGTGAGTTGAACTCACAAAAATCACTGGTGATTTGATGAATATAAGTAGACTGAAATGAGAGCAAGTTTGCAAAAATATGTCAAAATGCTTTAAAATCCTCGAGAAGACATAGAATAATGGTAGAAAAAATTCAAAAAGGACAAGACCATAAATGCTTCCTTGTTAGATTTTTTTGACAATATTAATTTCTGTGTATTTCTCTACAAAGCAAAGAACTTAAAAATGATTTCCCTTCATTTTTCAGACTATGGATTTAAACAAATTGTATCTTTTCCTGGCTTTACTAGAGGGGCTAGTCTTGACTCATTCTAATGAAAAGATCACTACCATTTTCCTAATTCTGGACTTAACACCAAGTTTTAAATAAGTGGTAGGGAGAATTTTCTGTCTATTTACTAATTTACTAATTTTTGGTAATTTACTAATTACCAAAAAATAGGCATGCATTTTAGTAATTAAATGTCTGCCACAGTGGAAGAATATACTAAATATTAATACAGTAGTATTGCTGCAATAATGGTGACTCTCTGTGACTAGGAAATGGTAAAAACTGATGGAATAATCTAATCTTCCCAGACTGTGTGGTCATTCATACTCACAGAGCTAACAGTAAGTACTTCCTTGACTCTAGTTGAACTGCTGAGTATACTGAAATAGGTTCCTAAAATTTCTAAGAGGTAGTTCAGTTATACTTCAAGTTAAATATTTCATTCATGATATTGCCCTGAGGAACTTCAGACTCAGAAATTGTGCCCCCCCGCCCCCCGCCGTGCACTAAGACCAATATGGGAAAGGGCAAGTTCAACGGGATGCTCTGCTTCTAACTCAGACTATACTTCTTGCTCTCAACTTCTCTCATCTGCTAAAACTGTTAAAAAAAAAAAAAAAAAAAAGTGAGAGGAGGGAGAAGAAGAGGAAGAAGCGATCACAATGAGGCTAATCATATCAATTTCATTGAAACCAGCCTAAGTCTTGCCACCTGAAGTCTTATAATAGTCCAAAGTATTATCTATCTGCCAGGCTTTTGAGAAACCATGTGTGACCACCTTTCCACATATCTCCTAAAACTTTGCTGCTCAAAGTGTCACCCAACGGTTAGCAACATTAACATTGTTGGGAGATTGCTAGAAATTCAGAATCTCTAAAAGTGCTCCATAGGTACTGAATCACAGTGTGAAAATTAATAAGATCCTTAGTTAATTCACATGTACTTTAAAGTTTGAGAGGCAATTCGATAAAATCTGCCTTTTGGAGTCAAGAGAACTTTCATACCATCCTAAATATTAATGTCCTTCAGTTATCTATGGATTTGATTGTTTGGTTCTCAAATGACTTAAATAAGAGAATAAGCTACATAGCAACACCACTCAGTGCAAAGAGGGAATGTCAGCATTTGCCAGGGCAGCTCTAGGCTCTGTCATATAATCAACAAACTCAGAAATCTCAACGGCTTAATATAATTGAAGTTTCAGTTTTGGATTTTTGTTCTTTCTCCCACAAGCTGCAACTCAATAATGTCTGATGGTCTTCCTCTACTTTATAGGGTTGTCATGTGGAATAAGGGGTCCCCAAGGTCACTGTAGCAAGAAATGAGCAAGATGAAAGTAGTTTATCAGCTCTTCATTGCCTTAGTCTAGGAATGACTGTTTATAATTCATTGGACAGAATTGATTATATAGTATATATAGCATAGGAATATTTAGTGAGTTTTGCCTCAATCTCCCTATGTGCCCTCACAATTATAATTTTTAAGTTTTGGTTTGAATTTTTAAGTTTTTTCTATTGTAGCTCAGATACATTAGATACAACCTGTTTGGGGTATTCTGTTTATTCTTCCTCTCAATAGCTACTGGATCCCTGTTAGAATATATCTTATTATCACCTATCTGCTTATTGGATCTCAAGTACACCTTTTAGGGTACCTTAAGTAAGGGATCTCCAGTGAAATATAAAAGTGCAAATGTCTCAACTCTTGTGAGCTGGCTGATATAAGGCCTCAAGGTGTCAGTCCCCGGTTGTCACCAAGCAGAAGACTCCCAGTTCCTCTTAGGCTTTCTGCCTCAAGGGAAAAATGAACTCATTTCATATTTCAGCCTCTTCTTAATTCTTCATGTACCATAAGGATTAGGAACACAAATATATCAATGTGAACCCCTCAGTACCACTCCAGATTCGAGATCTCTTCAGACCAAGCTATCTGCTGAATCTTGCAACACTGATCCGGGGGGTCTTGGATGCTATCCTCACAGGCTCTTCTCCCATGCCTACTCTTTCTACCAGCAATGAGACAGAGACTGGTCTCACCTGAGTTACCTGCCCTATTATGTGCTGCCAGCTGCTCAGCAGCATAAAGGTTCTCAGGAATGCCTTCTTAGGAGGTTCTCAGGAGACCCAGGAGTCATCTAAACTACCATTTACCCAAAGTTTCTATCCCACCCCCCACTTCACAAAAGATAAAACTCAGCTTAAGATATTTTATATTATTTCCCTAAGTCAGTCAGGCAGTAAAATGCAGAGAACGGATTAGAACCAAGGTTAAGGGGCTTCGTATTCCAAGAAACTTGTGTTTAACAGGTTCTGTTGAATCACATTAGCCTCAGTATCAAGGAAAGGAAGTAGAAGATGCTAGATGTTCATATCACAAAAGCAGGAGTATCACATCTGTAGACATCATTGCCATAGGCTCAGAGATGGGGGAAGGAGGTATGAGAAGGGTGAAAAGAGGTCCTACCACACAGAAAACTTGAGACATAGCTGCAATTTCATTTTAGGCTACATCTATTTCTGTCCCAATCTTAGGTGGTGGAGTTAGATGAATGGGGGTCATCTTGACCAAATATGGAGCCCTTTTGGGTCTCTGTTCATATATAAACAATTCTATCTCTAACCTAATGTTTCATTCTAAGTAGAAGAGCAAAATTTCAGCTAGGTGTCAAGAAGAATGTAAGAGAAACTTTGGTATGGCCAATACTCTCATCAGTTCAGAATGTCTGGCCAGGATAACAACCTTTACTGATAAACTCAGCAAACCCAATCATACTCTGGCTCTAGCTTGGCAAGAACACACTAACAATCTGATTTACTTAAATCTCAAGAGACCAACCATTTTGGTTATGATGGTCTATATGGTCTATATACTCAGGATGTTTCAGGATACCACCTGGCTCAATAAATCTGAATGCACACACATAGGGCAGTTTAGAGTTACTCATCACCCCAGATATACTGACCATCTAAGATCAGTGACTCAAGAACAGACTGATTATTTGATGAAATCACCATATCAGACCTGTTGACCTTTATTCCCTTTCCCACTCCTTCCCCTATCACCCAGGAAACCATCTGTCCATGCTATCTTGGCTACTTTGTGGGTAAACAGAACCCAGAAAAGGCTGGTATAACTCATCAATTATATCTACTTCAGGACCAAACTTACCCTAAATTTTAGTTCAGTGTGATTTTTCAATAAACCCAAATTCTCCAAACAAAACAAGTTAATCTTGTGACAACCATTCTAAATCTAGACAAGAACATGTAGTAAGAAAGTTGTAACTATTTTTGAGGTTCTATACATGATTTAAGTTTGTATATACCTCTTACTCTGCCAGAGGGACAAATGTTTGACCAAATCTTAGACATTCTCTATTCCGTTTTTATCCATCTCAGATATATAGTGCTCTGTCAAGAATGTCATTATATTCAGTGAGTGTTATATCTGAATTTTAAAAAGTACATAGAAAATTAACAAAATTTGCTTATATTTCAATGACAACTCTTAAATATGTTCAATTTGCATATATTATGCTGTGTAAAGATCATTCAAGCTACAGCCTGAAGGATGAGAGAATAAAAAAGAATAGGAAAGAAATCTTAGAAGCAGCTCAAACAAACAAAAATACCTTTGCCAAACGTAGTGAGGTCAATGGTTGAGCACTTCATTCATTAATTTCTTCATTCATAGATTTTCTTCATTCTATACTAAATAACTACTTAAAAATTTCCTGATTTTCTCCCCATGCTATCTTAAGCTCTAAGAAACTAATGGTGAATACTACCATCATCTTACTTTACTATACTATACTGTATATATAGTAAGATGACTTATTCTGAAAAGAAATATGAAATTGTGTAAGTCAGCACTGCAAAGCTTGGCAAATGGCAGGTTGAAAGGTTTAACCATCACTTTGAGATCTTAATTGGTGTCTAATAGATCATTTTCATTTGATCATCATCTAAATGACAGTAGAGAATTAAGAGAAAATGTTGGTAAAGAAGGATATGAGGAGAATGAAACAAAAAAGAAAAAAGTAAGACCATTTTGTCAGTGCTTAATTGAAGAGGATAGTACAAAAATAAGAGAATAAAATCCTAAACATGAAAGAACATAATGATCTCTTAATAGTGATTTCAGATAAAAATATATTCCTAAAGTTACATCTTTCTAGAACTGTTATAAACAGGCACTAAATAAATCATCTCATGTTTAACAAATAAGTATCTTTCAAAATACAGATTTTATTTTTAACTTGGCAAAGCAGTTTTGCAGCTGTCAATGAATAACTCAGGAAAGTTTCACCAACAAAAGGGCCATTCTTTGGAAAAGAGAAATTCCAGAAGAATAATAGAAGTCTAACTTAGGGGAAAAAATTATAATTTCACTGCATTTAAATACATATTTAGATTTCTCAGCTGCATCTTTTGTCTGCCTAAATGAAATGACTAGTTTGAAAATTCCCATAAAGAGTTTATATAGGCTCTTAATATTAAATAAGTAAGTAAAATATGAAAGCCTTTACTGCTGTTCTCAATGAGCAAAGGAAGTCAAGAAGGTCAACTGACCATCTTTTCTAACCATCTAAAATCTATGGGAAGTGACATTTTCTAAGATTGTGCTCATATCTGATCATTATAATTTTTTAAACTGCAAAACCTTTGGAATTAACAATAACCTTTTTATTCTATGAAAAACTCCATTGCATAGTTGTTAATATCATAACTGCAGCTAGGTTGCCTGGATTCAATTCTGGTGCCCCTACTACTAGCTTTATGGTCTAGTTCTCCATGTCTGCCTGTTATCTATAAAATGGGGGTTAATACCCATGTCCTGTGTTGTAAGAGAAAATGTAAATATACTGAGCATAGTGCCTGGCAGTACTAGACATGACTACATCTGACCAACTCATACATGGTCCCACTCTAAGAGAATACTGACAATCATTAAAATAATAACAATAACTGAAGACAAATTCTAATATGAAAGAGACAAAGAGAAAAAGAGCAAATGATGGAAAGAGTGAAAATGCAGGAAAGAGAAAGGAATGTGAAAGTGGACTTTATGTTGAAGTGAGTGGAATAAGGAAAAGAGAAAAAGGAGATAGTGTCCTTTCTAGGAAAGACATCAGTGACATATGATACTCATCCCATTCTCCAGTCCATTCCATTAGAAATTATATAGGCAGACCATGGCTATCTAGAACTTTAAAAACAAAGCTCTCATTAAATTCAATACAGTTATTAAACTAAATGCATAGTATGATTAATTGTGTGACTGACAACTAACACTCCAAGTATAAGATAAATCATTCCTTTCACTAGCAGTCAGGAGGACTATTTAATTGTGATTACTAGACATAAGATTCGCCAACAATAAATATAAAGAAAAGTTATTGTTTCTGATCTGTGTCACAGATTCTGAAGGATTGTTCATTTATTTACTTCTTTCATCCTACCCAAATAGTTGTTAGAAATCAATCCATGCCGTAAAAGTCCACAGGGAAAAAAGTGGATCATGTGGTTCTATAGCTTAAGGTAATCACTAATAGCCAAGGCACCCAAAGAAAAATCATAAAGTTAAGATACTACTGAAGGCTAGAAACAAAAATTCAGATAAACTTGGCTATTTCATTTTTAAATTCTTTAGTATGATAAGTCTACTTTAGATATTTGTGATTTTACTAATACTGAGATTTATCAACAATGGCAAAGAATGATGGAAATTTCATTCAGTTCATGATCTCTTAATTCCTTTGGCTAATTTCAAGCATTACTCAATAATTCAGGATAATTCTAAATTAAGTCTTGAGTGACTTTTCAGTGTTTTAAATGGAGTATTGTCTATTTATTACCTCAATCTCTATAATTTCTAGTTCTCAAAGGAAGGAAAAGCATTCAAGCATCCATCCTTCTTAATATTAGCATAAATATTGTGCTTGAGGTTAACATTAGTTCTTATTTCACTGTAAAAAGTTAAGTACACCTAAATACAAAACCCAGATATATGCAAAATTTCTAAACTGCAAAAGAACAAAATTTAATAAAAATGTACGTAACAAAGTGCACGTGATCTTGGAGCAACTGCTGCAATCACAGGCAGAGCCACTGACAGAAACATCAGGCTGATTTAAGCTAGTAAACAACTGAAGACAACTGAAGAAGAGAATATCAAGGAGGTGCTTCAAGAGATAATGCTTTGAATCTTAAAGCATAAAAAGTGGCTCTTGGAAAAAATGATGATACTCTCTGATATGTTTTGTAAAATTGATCCTTTTTATGATGTTGCTGCAAAAGTCAAAGTTGAATTTAAGATATCATACTATTTTGTCTAAATGTTAAAAAATATATCTTGCTTAATAGGCACGTAGGTGGCTCAGTCAGTTAAGCATCTGATTCTTGGTTTTGGTTTAGGTCATGATCTCAGGGACATGAGATTGAGCTCTCAGTTGGGCTCCCAACTCAGTGGGGAATCTGCTTGAGATTCTCTTTCCTTCTTCCTCTCCTACTTCCCTTACGCTTACTCTATGTGCTCTCTCTTACTCTTAAAATAAATAAATAAATCTTTTAAAAATATACATATATATTGTTGAAGCAAGTCTATATTTACAAATTAATAATTGTTAATTATAGCCCAGATTTTGCTAAATGTAGAAAAAAATTATCTATATTTTCAGTATTATTTTTCTGGATAAAGCCTCAAACACATCCTAACACAGAATCCCTATGAAATTTTGTCCTTATTTTAGGAAGTTCACTTTTGTCTGTTATTTTAACAAGCTGTTAGCTTGTTAGTGTGTGTGTGTGTTTCATATATATACACAATGTGTGTGTGTGTGTTATAGTCCTGACTTTAGTTCCCCAATAACTTGTTACATTTAATGCTAAACACAAGAGAATATTTCTGCAAGATGGGAGAGGGATTGAAAAATTCAGTCAATTATAGATTATCTACTCTTTGCTTTTCCAGACAATACAGTAATAATTTAAAATAAGAAAACATTATGTGCTTTGGTGAGTGCTGTGAAGTGTGTAAACCTGGTGATTCATAGACCTGTACCCCTGGGGATAAAAATATATGTTTATAAAAAATAAAAAATTAATTTAAGAAAACATAAAGAAAGCCCATACACAAAATTAGAACAAAGAACTGTCCTGTATTAAAGAAATGTGTTTCTAAAATGTGATTTTCTTCCCTAAACCTCCAAATATATCATGAGGGCCAAGAATGAATAAAAGTACCTTTTTATTACCTGATATATCAATGATAAGGTAAATTTTGAAGTTACCAGAGAAGATAGGGTAATTCCTGAGTTTTCGAGTATTAACATTAGACTGTTTGAACAATAACTATTCCAGCACACCTGTGAAAATTATTGCACACATATGGGTGCATAAATCCATGTTATTCATGTTCAAGTGTGAGTCTAAGACT
Source organism: Mustela erminea (assembly GCF_009829155.1). Lineage (NCBI taxonomy): Eukaryota > Metazoa > Chordata > Mammalia > Carnivora > Mustelidae > Mustela > Mustela erminea. The sequence continues at coordinate 48,781,312 of NC_045623.1, read as the reverse complement.
ATTGAGTCTTTCTGGGTGAGCAACTATGGCTAAAAGGAAAGTGTTTTAATAATAGTCCACTTTCCACTTATGTTCTATCATTCTCTTTGCATTCAGAATCTCTTTTGATTTCCAATATAGATACACTATGACATTTTTTTAAAAAAGATCTGTTAGTTTCATATTACTCAGTTTCTCTTCAGTGCATCAATCTCTCTCTCTCTCTCTCTCTCTCTCTCTCTCTCTTTTTTTCTAAGAGCCTCCTCATGTCAGTGTCCCATGTTTGGGCAGTCTGTGCAGAGCACTGCTATAGTTGTAAGCCAATCTTCCCATCTAATACTATTTGTCCAGCAGCAACAAGGATAAAATGCACTCAAAGGTGCTCAAAACATCTAACAGTTTAAAGTGGCACAGTCAACTCTGCCAGCTCTTTAGAGAACTTCTCTTGTCATCTTCAGGCTTGGCTTAAATACCTTAACAATTTATCACAACCTGTAAAGTGATTGAGAGTTACCAAACATTTAAGATGGCTCAACCAGACTGTGCCAAGCACTTTGCAACCTACACAACTCCAGGAGAGAGACAAATAGACAACCTGCCTGGATGAGGTATAAGGCAAGATGATTCACAAAAAGTAATGATAGCTATGCTTTCTGTTCAGTGTAAGAATTAGTTCAGTACAGACCTAAAAATTTGATATAGTCTTCTTCCCAAAAATAGCAGCAGGGACAGAACAAAACCAGAACACAGAAGCAGGGAGAGATAGACAGACAAATGTAAAGAGAACTCTCTTAGGTACCCTTGTGGCATATATAATTGTAGGTAGATGTGGATGAACAAGTATTTTTATATAGTTAGAATCTTTGGAAGGCAACAGAACCAGTGCTGGCTAAAGGCATTAGAGGATGGATATGGGGTAGAACATAGAATTAAAGAAACTGATTTTTAAAAACCAGCTCAAATAGTTCAGGAAAAGCAGTACAGGAATCTGAAATTGAGAACTAATGAAAAAAAAAATCTCTTTAGGGCACAACCAACAGGATCAGTCAACTCTGACCATGTTTATTCTTTTTGGTTCTCAGATTAAAGAATCAAATTTTAAAGAGAGAGACTCTAGCATCTTGGATCATGGGCCTTTTGGCTGAAGAAGTGAAAGCCTCTTGATTAATGGTCCCATTGCCCCATATCTAATGGGATAAGTCCTCCAAAGCAAAATCACTGTCTTTTACCAGTTGGAAGAAGGATAGATGTTGAAAATGCAAATCAGCAAATGTCCACAATATACTTCTGTACGAATTGAAACAGAATACAAAATAAAATGAAACAGGGGCGCCTGGGTGGCTCAGTGGGTTAAGCCGCTGCCTTAGGCTCAGGTCATGATCTCAGGGTCCTGGGATCGAGTCCCTCATCGGGCTCTCTGCTCAGCAGGGAGCCTGTTTCCTCCCCTCTCTCTCTCTCTGCCTGCCTCTCTGCCTACTTGTGATCTCTCTCTGTCAAATAAATAAATAAAATCTTTAAAAAAAAATGAAACAAACAAACAAACAAATAAGAAAACACACCTGGATAATTTCAGAAATCTTGTCTGAACTGGAACAGAATATTTATCTTGGTTGAGAGGGAGAGAGGAGGTGGGAGAAATAATTTCACTAATCCCTTAGAGTGAACAAAATCACTTTCAAACAATTCTTATTAGCATTCTAAAGTCAGATGGTAAAGGATCATCTCCGGGCATATTTATATTTTAGGCATGGTATATGTCACTGATTACTGCAAGAACGATTCTGATACCCAACACTGAAAACCAGATAAACAAACTCCCTTACAGCATCTTTCTATGCCTGGGACTCTCTTCTGCCTGTCTGGTCTATCTATGGTTTGTTCAACTGTGATCACAGAAGCACTGTGACCTAAAGCAAGATTAATGCATTCTCCCATTACTCAACTACTATAGGCAGAACTAGGGCATGAACCTTTCTGTCTTTTGTTTCTAAGTCTAATTGTTCCACTGAAAGAAAAAAGCCTATTCTGTTACTCAGGTAGAAGAAGGTTGCATGGCCACAGCATAAAACTAATGAAGGAATTCTGCTGGCAATTTCTGGTGGTCAAAGGAATAAACAATTAGAGGACGTGCTTGACAACCAGAATAGAAAACCTACGGTAGATTCCCAGTACAGCCTCTCTGGTTTCTCCTATTTGAATACCAGAACAACAGTCTGTTAACTACATGTCAAATGTACAATTTGTGAGACCATCAGGGGAGCACATTATAGCTTAGAGAGTATTGTTGCAAAGGTAAATTGATCACATTAAATTGCTTTTCAAGTATAAGGTTAACTTTAGTTTTCTAGAAAACACATCATTTCCTCACTTGTATTTAAAATTTTAAGATTCTTTTTTAATACACTAAACAACACTATAGTTATTACCATTCCCAGAGATCAACAATTGACTCCTAGCAGAGTACACTTACTGCTGAATCATATTTCCATCTTCATACTAACAAAAGAACACTGGCACCGAGCAAAGGCCATATAAGGAAATAACACATTGTTCCCAATTGAACACATAGCTCTAAATGTTAGAACTCAAAAAAAATTTGTATCACTATTAAAAGAAATATTAAGTTACTGTTCACCAAAGGATTAGTTAAGTTTTTGTTTGTTTGTTCATTTGTTTTTAAATAAAAACTATACTTTAATATAGGGCACCAATTCACAAAAGGCATTGGTTTGAGTCACAAGGGCCTAAGTTACTGATCATCAGGAAACACAGTGTTCAGGAGAGGTTGGTCTCTGAATGCTGATGAGGATGCCTGAAGCCTAGCTCTGTCCTTTCATAATCACTGTGACTCTAAGCCACTTAATATTCCTAAGTCTTGGTTTCCTCATCTATAAAATGGGAACATATGGAGAAATATCTGTGATAAAATATTTTATGTCTATAAAATGCTTAGCACATGTCTGAAACATATTAAGCATTCACAAAATATCAGTTATTATTTTATACATTGCTTAACCTGTCTTGGGGTGATTGTTTTATATATAAATCACAAATAATCTGTTTTTGTTCCTAGAATATTATTGGAGTTGAATAAAATAACACATGTAGACTCTCTTATAAAATATGAAATAGCATTAAAAGATAGTACTTTGTGAGAGAGAGATGCAAGGTGGTAGAGGAGTAGGGGATTTTATTTCAACTGGTCCCATGAATTGAGCAGGATATCTACCAGACCATTCTGAACATCCATGAAATCAGCCTGAGATATAAGAAGATATGTCTAGATTTCTACAAACAGAATATTTCCAGTGGTTGGTTTTGAGGTATGAAGCGGTGAGCCATGATTCTGTGGACAGATACCAGAAAATAAACAAGAGGGGGAGGGAGCCTCTTGGATCATGTGCCCTGGGCACACAAAAGCCTCCCACACTGGGAATGGGGCACAGACTCACAGACCGGTAGCCTTGGGGAAAAAACTTTAGGGCAATCCCCCAGACTGAAACCTGAAGCTGCAGGGCTGCACATGTGAACTGGGTACAGCTGGCAGTTTTAGAAACACAAAGGGCAGAGATGTGCCTGGATCTGGAAGTAAGGGCTGGGAGTGCTGTTATGCAGCACACAACCCAGGACAATGTGGTTTTTAGCAGCACAGACAAAAAAAAAGACATTGTGGACTGGAGTCCATACTAAAGAACAGGCTGTAACCTCTCTGTTATGAGATAGAGGTCTGGATATAGTCACTTCTGCTGTGACTCTCAGAAGAGATGCAGAAAGCCACCAGGGGAACCTGCCTGGGAACAAAAGGCCCCCAAATCAGTTATCACCTAGCTCACTATCCCCTGCAGTGGGCAGAGCAACTCTGCTCAAAATTGGTTGAGTTACAGCATGGGAGTCCCCTCCCCCAGAAGACAGGCTGAAAAAAAAAAAAAAAAAAAAAGCCAACAACTCTAAGGTGCCTATAAAACAGAAGCATCTTGCTTGGGTTATGGTCAATAATTTGGACTCTGTATATTCTCTCTTCAATGGAATGACTAAGAGGAGGAACCCCCAACAAAGGAAAAACTCAAAGACTGTGAACTTTGCCACAGAACTAATTGATATGGATATAAGCAAGATTTTGGAAATAGACTTCAGGGTAACACTTACATAGACAATAACTAGGATGGAGAAAAACATTAATGGCAACACAGATTCTCTAGGGAAGAAATGAGAGCTGATCTGGCAGAACTTAAAAGTGTTATCAATGAGATCCAATCTAACCTAGATTCTCTAACACCTGAGGCAAATGAGGCAGAAGAACAAATTAGTGATCTGGAAGACAAACTGATAGAAAAGAAGAAACAGGAGGAGGCCCAGAACAAACAGCTCAGAATCCCTGAAAACAGAATTAGAGAAATAAATGATGCCATGAAATGTCCCAATGTCAGAATTATTGGAATCCCTTCAGCAGGGGAGAGAAAGAAAGGACTAGAAGATATATATGAACAAATCCTAGCTGAGAACTCCCCAAATTTGGGGAATGAAATAAGTATTCATGTCCTAGAGGCAGAGAGGACCCCTCCCAAGATCAAGGAGAATAAACCAATGACCTGGCATGAAATAGTACAACACGCAAATCTTAAAACCAAGGAAGCTATCTTAAGGCAGTTAGGAGGAAGAGATTCCTTATGTACAGAGGGAGGAACATCATAATAACATCAGACCTGTCCACACAGACCTGGAAAGACAGAAAGGCTGGAAAGTCATATTCACGGTAATAAATGAGAAAACATGCAGCCAAGAATACTTTATTTGTCAAGGGGGTCATTTAGAATGGATGAAGAAATAAAGAGCTGCAAAGACCAGAAAAAAACGATAGAATATGTGACCACTAAGCTAGCCCTTTAAGAAATATTAACAGGAGGTTCTACAAAAGGAGAAAGACCCTAAAAGTAATATAGAACAGAAATTTACAGAGACATTGTATAGAAAAAAGGACCTCACAGGCAACACAATGACAATAAAATCATAGCTTGCAATAATCACTTTCAATGTGAATGGCCTAAATGCTCCCATAAAATGACACAGAGTTGCAGATTGGATAAAAAGACAGGATCCATCCATATGCTGTGTACAAGAGACTCATTTTGAACCTAAAGATATTTTCAGACTGAAAGCAAAGGGATGGAGAACCATCTTTCATGCCAATGTACTGCAAAAGAAATCTGGGGTAACAGTTCTTATATCAGACAAATTAGATTTTAAGCTAAAGACCATGGTCAGAGACATAGAAGGACACTATATCATACCCAAAGTGTCTATCCAACAAGAAGATCTAACAATTGTAAATATCTATGCCCCCAACATGGGAACAGCCAACTACATAAACCAACTATTAACCAAAATAGAGAAAAATATTGATAATAATATATTACTTGTAGGAGACCTTAATACTCCACTGTTAGCAATAGACAGATCATCTAAGCAGAAAATCAACAAAGAAACAAGAGCTTTGAATGACACGCTGAACCAGATGGACTTCATAGAATATATGCAGAATATTTGACCCTAAAACAACAGAATACTCATTCTTCTCAAGCACACATGGAACTTTCTCCAGAATAGATCACCATACTGGGTCACAAATCATTTCTCAACTGTTACCAAAACATTGAGATTATTCCCTGCATATTCTCAGACCACAGTGCTTTGAAACTGGAACTCACTCACAAGAAGTTGGGAAGAATGAAGTGAAACACCACATTGTTCAAGAATGTTTGGGTCAAGGTAAATCAAAGAAGAACTTAAACAATTCTTGGAAACCACTAAGAATGAAAAACACATCAGTCCAAAATCTATGGAATATGACAAAGGAGGTCCTAAGGGGGAAATACATAGCCATCCAAACCCCACTCAAAGAAATAGAAAAATTCTGAATACACAAACTATCTTTATACCTTAAAGAACTGGAGAATCAATAACAAATTAAGCCTAACCCATGAATAAGAAGGGAAATTATTAAGATTAGAGCAGAAATCAATGAATTAGAAACCAGAAGTACAATAAAACACATCAAAGAAACTATAAGTGGGTCCTTGAAAGAATTAATAAGTTTGATAAACCACTGACCAGACTTAACCAAAAGAAGAGAAAGGACCTAATTATAAAACAATGAATGAAAGGGGAGAGATCATGACTAACCCAACACCAAGGAAATAGAAACAATAATCAGAAATTATTATCAAAATCATATGCCAATAAGTTAAGCAACCTAGAAAATGTGGTTGAATTCCTGGAAACCTATAAACTTTCAAGACTGAAAAAGGAAGAAATTAACAACTTGAATAGATCAATAACCAGTAATGAGATTAAAACAGTGATCAAAAACCTCTCAAAAAACAAGAGTCCAGGACCTGATAGACTCCCTGGGGAACTCTACCAAACATTCAAAGAAGAAATAATACCTACTCTCCTGAAGCTGTTTCAAAAAATAGAAAAAGAAAGAAAACTTCCAGACTCTTTTTATGAGGTCACCATTACCTTGATCCCAAAACCAGGCAATGACCCTATCAAAAAGAAGAATTTCAGACCAAAACACTGATGAATATGGATGCCAAGATTCTCAACAAAATCTCAGCTAATAGGATCCAATAGTACATTAAAAGGATTATCTACCAGGACCAGGTGGGATTTATCCCTGGGTTAGAGTTGTGGTTCAACATTTGAAAATCAATCAATGTGATATAACACATTAATAAGAGGAGAGAGAAGAGCCAAATCATCCTCTCAATTGAGGCAGAGAAAGCATTTGACAAAATACAGCATCTTTCCTGATTAAACCTCTTCAGAGTATAGGGATAGAGGGAACATTCCTCAATTTCATAAAACCCATCTATGAAAAACTCACAGGAAATATAATTCTCAATAAGGGAAAAGCTGAGAGACTTTCCTTTAAGATCAGGAACAGGACAAGGATGCCCACTCTGACCACTATTGTTCAACATAGTACTAGAAGTCCTAGCAACAGCAATCAGACAGCAAAAGGAAATAAAATGCATTCAAATTAGCAAAGAAGTCAAACTCTCACTCTTCATAGATGACATGATATTTTATGAGGAAAACCTAAAGACTCTACCTCCAAACTACTAGAACTCATACAGCAATTCAGTAATGTGGCAGGATACAAAATCAATGTACAGAAACAGTTTGCTTTCTTAAACACTAGTAATGTAACTGTAGAAAGAGAAATGAGAGAATCAATTCCACTTACAATAGCACCAAAGGCCATAAGATACCTTGGAATAAACCTAACCAAAGAGGTAAAAGATCTATACTCTGGGAACTACAGAACACTCATGAAAGAAATTGAAGACAAAAAATGATGGAAAAACTTTCCAGGCTCATGGATTGGAAGAATAAACATTGTTAAAATGTCTATCATGCCCAGAGCAATCTATACTTTCAACACCATCCTAATCAAAATTCCACTGGCATTTTTCAAAGTGCTGGAACAAATAATCCTTAAATTTGTATGGAACCAGAAAAGACTCCAAATTGCCAAGGAAAGGTTGAAAAAGAAAAACAAAGCTGGGGGCATTATGGTTCCTGATTTCAAGCTATATTACAAAGCTGTGATCATCAAGACAGCACGATACTGCATAAAAACATATAGATCAGTGGAACAGAATAGAAAGCCCAGATATGGACCCTCAACTCTATGATCAAATAGTCTTTGACAAAGCAGGAAAAAATATATGATGGAAAAAAGACAGTCTCTTCAATAAATGGTGCTGGGAAAATTGGATAGCTATATGTAGAAGAATGAAACTTGACATTTCTCTTACACCATACACAAAGATAAACTCAAAATGGGTGAGATCTCAATTTGAGACAGGAAACCATCACAATCCTAGAGGACAACATAGGCAGCAACCCCTTCAACATCAGTCACCGCAACTTCTTTAAGACACGTACCCAAAGGCAAGGGAAACAAAAGCAAAAATGAACTTTTGGAACTTCATCAAGATAAAAAGCTTCTGCACAACAAAGGAAACAGTTAGCAAAACAAAGAGGCAACCCACGGAATGGGAGAACATATTCACAAATGACACTACAGAAAAAGGGCAGATACCCAAGATCTATAAAGAACTACACAAACTCAACATGTAAAAACAAATAATCAAGTCAAAAAATGGGCAGAAGACATGAACAAACACTCTCAAAAGAAGACATACAAATGGCTAACAGACACATGAAAAAATGTTCATCATCATTAGCCACCAGGGAAATTCAAATCAAAACCACATTGAGGTACCACCTTACACCAGTTAGACTGGCAAAAATTGACAAGGCAAGAAACAACAAATGTTGGAGAGGCTGTGGAGAAAGCAGAACCCTCTTACATTGTTTGTGGGAATGCAAGTTATTACAGTCACTTTGGAAAACAATATGGAGGTTCCTCAAATTTAAAAATAGAGCTACACTATGACCCAGCAATTGTACTATTAGGTATTTACCTCAAAGATATGGATGTAGTAAAGAAAAAGGCCCTATGCACCCCAGTGTTCATAGCAGCAATGTCCACAATAGCCAAACTGTGGAATTAGCCAAGATGCCCCTCGACAGACAAATGAATATGAAGATATGGTCCATATATTGAAGAGACTATTACTCAGCCATCAGAGAGGATGAATACCCAGCTTCTGCATTAATATGGATGGGACTGGAGGAGATTATGCTGAGTGAAATAAATCAAGCAGAAAGTAAACTATCATACAGTTTCACTTATTTGTGGAACATTAGGAATAGCATGGAGGACATTAGGAGAAGGAAGGGAAAAATGAAGGAAGGGAAATTGGAGGGGGAGATGAACCATGAGAAACTGAGGACGCTGAGAAACAAACCAAGGGTTTTAGAGGGGAGAAGGTGGGGTGGATGGGTATCAAGGGGCATGTATTGGATGGAGCACTGGGTATTATATGCAAATAATGAATCATGGAACACTACATCAAAAACTAATGATATTCTGTATGGTGACTAAAATAACATAATAAAAAAAAAAGATAGTGTTTTGTGATTGTAATAGTGAAGTCTTAAAAGCAAACAAAGAAAGTGACTCCTGATCCTACCTAAACTACCTCCACTATAATATAGAGACAGAAAATGTTAGAGTAACAGAAAAAAAAAAAAAAAAGAAAGAATACATATCAAAAAAGTATAGAGTAAGATTCACTATACTAGTTGCCTGCCAAACCTAATTCTCATCAATCAGAGTAGTGTGATCCATAAAATGAATCATACCCCTTCAAAAAGAGGAACCAAGAACAAATATAGGGAGTACAGGTTTATCTTTAGAATTTGGGAGCACATTCTGGTAAAAAGCTCCTTCCCCACAACAACTGAAATGACCAAAAATCAAATTAGACCTCTTTTAAAAAAGCCCAAGGTTGTAAGATTATATATGTGCTATATATATCACATTATAATGAAACATATCATAATGATGGAAACAGTGCCTTAAAAATTTTTTTTATTTAACTTCTAGATAGCTAACATACAGAGCAATATTGGTTTCTGGAGTAGAATTCAGTGATTCATCACTTACATACAACACCCTGTGCTCCTCAAAAATACCTTCCTTAACCTCCCTTACCCATCTTTTGAATCCAAGTTAGAATGGGATTTTTCTCAAACCAAACAAGTTTGTAGGATATAACGAGTTACATGCAATAAATATAGCAACCTAACAGGATGGCTGCTATCTATACAGAAGATAGAAAGTAGATGCCAAAAGAGAAGGATCATTTGGTGTCAATCTAACCCTAATGCATAGTGACTATGTCCTTGGTCTGTGGGTAGCTGCTGTATCCAGTTTCCCTAGGCTGATGGGTAGAGTCCTTCATATCATGTCATTCTTCTTTAACTCTGGCTCTTTCAAACTAACTGAATACATTTACCCACCCCAAATGACCGATAGAGTTTTGATTTGTCAAATATTGCCTCAGTGGCAAGTAAATCATTGGTGTTTTTATTTACATATGTCATTTCTATATGTAAGTAGCTTTAGTCGGTGTGTGAGTGATAGATCAACTCTAAAACTTCCATCCAATACATTTTACTATGACTGACAAAATGTGCCCACCTATGAGATGCTACCAGAGGCAGCTGGCTTGCCTCTCTGTGCTTCCCAGAAACAGTGTCTGGGTTCTACTAATCTCCTCATTTTATAGATGAAGGAAATAAAACCAACATATCTAAGACAGTTAGTAGTTTAGAGTTAGAAATAAAGCAGAATTCTCCCAAAAGTTTATTTTTGCTTTTGTTTCCTTTGCCTTTGGAGGCATATCTTGAAAGAAGTTGCTGTGGCCAATGTTGAAGAAATTACTGCCTATGATCTCCTCTAGGATTTTGATAGATTCCTGCCTCATGTTGAGGTCTTTTATTCATTTCAAGCTTATCTTTGTGTATGGTGTAAGAGAATGGTTGAGTTTCATTCTTCAACACATAGTTGTCCAATTTTCCCAGCACCGTTTATTGAAAAGACTGTCTTTTTTTCCGCTGTATATTGTTTCCTGCCTTGTCAAAGATTATTTGACCATAGAGCTGAGGGTCCATATCTGGGCTCTCTACTCTGTTCCACTGGTCTATGTTTCTGTTTTTGTGCCACACCATACTGTTTTGGTGATCACAGCTTTGTAGTAAAACTTGAAATCAGGCAACATTATGCCCCCAGCTTTGTTTTTTTCTTTTTCTACCATTCCTTAGCAATTCAGGGTCTTTTCTGGTTCCATACAAATTTTAGGATTGTTTGTTCCAGCTCTTTAAAAAATGCCAGTGGAATTTTGATTGGGATGGCATTGAAATTATAGCTTGCTCTAGGCAGTATAGACACTTCAACAATGTTTATTTTTCCAATCCATGAGTATGGAATGGTCTTCCATCTTTTTGTAGCTTCTTCAATTTCTTTCATGAATGTTCTGTAGTTTGAGTACAGATCCTTTACCTCTTTGGTTACGTTTATTGCTGGGTATCTTATGGTTCTTGGTGCTATAGTAAATGGAATCGATTCTCTCATTTCCCTTTCTATATTTTCATTGTTAGTGTATAATGTTCTGTACATTGGTTTTGTTTTCTGCCACATTACTGAATTGCTGTATGAGTTCTAGCTTGGGGGTGGAATCTTTCTGGTTTTCCATATAAAGTATCATGTCATCCTTGAAGAGAGAGAGTTTGGCTTCTTCTTTACCAATTTGAATACCTTTTATTTCATTTTGTTGTCTTATTGTTGTTGCTAGGACTTCTAGTACTACGTTGAACAACAGTGTGGAAAGTAGACATCTTTGTCATGTTCCTGATCTCAAAGAGAAGGCTGTCAACTTTTCCCCATTGAGGATGATAGTCACTGTGGGTTTTTCGTAGATAGATTTTATGAAGTTGAGGAGTGTTCCCTCTATCCCTATATTTTGAATTGTTTTAATCATGAACAAATGCTGTATCTTGTCAAATAGTTTTCCTGCATCAACTGAGAGGACCATGTGGTTCTTCTCTCTTCTCTTATCGATTTGTTTTATCACACTGATTGATTTGTGAATGTTGAACCACCCTTGCATCCCAAAGATATTGATGTAGTGAAAAGAAGGGCCATCTATACTCTAACATTCATAGCAGCAATGGCCACAGTCACCAATCTATGGAAAGAGCCAAGATCCCCTTCAGCAGATGAATGGATAAAGAAGATGTGGTCCAAATATGCAATGGAATATTACATAGCCATCAGGATGATGTTCATCATCACTGGCCATCAGAAAGATTCAAATCAAAACCACATTGAGATACCACCTTACACCAGTTGGAATGGTCAACATTAAAAGGACAGTAAACAACAAGTGTTGGAGAGGATGTGGAGAAAGGGGAACCCTCTTACACTGTTGGTGGGAATGCAAGTTGGTGCAGCCACTTTGGAAAACAGTGTGGAGATTCCTTAAGAAATTAACAGTAGGGCTTTCCCATGACCCTGCAATTGCACTACTGGGTATTTACCCCAAAGATACAGATGTAGGGGAAAGAAGGGTCATCTGTACCCCAGTGTTCATAGCATTAATTGCCACAGTCGCCACTGTGGAAAGAACCAAGATGTCCTTCAATGGGTGAATGGATAAAGAAGATATGGTCCATATATACAATGGAGTATTATGCCTCCATCAGAAAGATGAATACCTAACTTTTGTATCAATATGGAAAGGACTGGAAGAGTTTATGCTGAATAAAATAAGTCAAGCAGAAAGATCCAATTTTCATATGGTTTCACTTACTTGTGGAGCATAAGGAATAACACAGAGAACATTGGGAGATGGAAAAGAGAAGTGAGTTGGGGGAAATTGGAGGGGGAGACAAGCCATGAGAGACTGTGGACTCTGAGAAACAAACTGAGAGTTTTGGAGGGGAGGGAGTGAGGGGTTGGATGAGCTTGGTGTGGATATTACAGAGGGCACATATTGTGTGGAGCACTCGGTGTGGTGCATAAATGCAAACAATGAATGCTGGAACACTGAAAAGAAGTAAAATAAAATGGAAAAAAGTGATAAAGCAGAAGTCTCTCATGCTCATTCTTTTCAGTTACATAATAATATAAATAGCAGAAAAAGAAAGAAAGGAGGAGAGGGGAGAATAGGAGAGAAAGGAAAAAAACATTATGAGCTTAAACATTTGCAATAAAACTTTTTCCCATGTCTTACAAAGATAAAGAGTAAACTGCTAAAATTTCCAAGGTCACCATAATCATAATCTTTGATCCCTCTTCTGCTTTTATTTTAATGCTCTTGTATGACTGTTTGCTGGAATACATTACTTTTTCAATATTTTCCACAAACAACCATATACAAATGGACTTGAATATCTATTTTTTGGAAGTAAGTTATTCTGAAAATTGAGAAAGAGGCAAGAACACTGATATTTCTCTTTACTTTTCATAAATGTCTTATACAAGCAGCAGGTTTATAGGAATAATAAACTGGGAAAAAAAAAAAAAAAACAACCCTGAAAAAGGGCACCTGGGTCTTCAAGTGTCTACCTTCAGCTCAGGTCATGATCCCAGGGTCCTGGGATTGAGGCTCACATTGGGCTCCCTACTCTGCAGGAAGCCTACTTCTCCCTCTCCCACTCCCTTTGCTTTAGCTCCCTCTCTCTATGTGTCTCTCTCTGAAAATAAATAAATAAAATCTTAAAAAAACCCAACCCAACCCAAACCAAACCAAACAAAACAAAAAACTGAAAAAGAGAAAAGGATAAACTATGGGAAAGTGTCATAACAGCTATAGTTTACTCTTACAGGCAATGTAGTAGACTGGACAGCCCTAGGGTGATACATAAATCCCCTGTCTTCATATAATCACCTCCCTGCAAGTATAGATGGGACTCTGATGCATTTCTAATCAATAAAATATGGAAAAGGTGAATATTATATTCCCAATATTATACTATTTGTGTATATGTGTATGACATACACACATATATTTAAGTATGCATTTATTTATAACATGTAAATACAAAGTATAACTATAAAATATATTATATAAAAATTATGTTATAAATTAAAAGTATTTACATGGATGGTTCAGTTGGTTGAGCATCTGCCTTTGGCTCAGGTCATGATCCCAGGGTCCTGGGATCAAGTCCCATATCAGGGTCCCTGCTCAGTGGGGAGTCTGCTTCTCCCTCTCCATCTATCCTGCTTATGCTCTCTATCTTTCTCTCCTATTCTCTTTCAAATAACTTTTTAAAAAATTAAAAATAAATAAATAAATTATAAGTATTTATTAGTTGTGCCACAGAAATTATAAAAAAAAAATCATTTGAGGCTACTTATTCTGTGGTAACATTTTATACAGTAATAGAAAATTAATACAGCTTTACTCTTTTATGGTTTAGCATAGTAATTCCAATAAATTTTACCTGGAATGACAGGATAGAGCCAGATACTTCCAAAACAAAAGCCTAGAGCCATCAGTATCAACTATTCAGTTTTAAGCAAGTTACTTAACCTTTCTGAGGTTCAGTATTCTTATGTACAAAAATGGCAATGGTATTAACTATCTTGAAGGTTTTGTGTGAAGATTAGAAATAGCAAAGATAGCCTGTACCATACTGTCCTGATGATTACAGCTTTGTAATAGATCTTGAAGTCTGGAATTGTGGTGCCACTAGCTTTGCTTTTCATAATCAACATTCTTCTGGCAATTCGGGGTCTCTTTTGACTCCATACAAATTTTAGGATTTTTTGTTCCATTTCTGTGAAAAAAGTTGATGGGATTTTGATAGGGATTGCATTTTATGTGTAGATTGCTCTAGGTAGCATAGATATTTTCACAGTTTCTTTTCTTCCAATCCATGAGCATAGAATGCTTTTCCATTTCTTTGTGTCTTCCTCAATTTATTCCAAGAATATTCTATAGTTTTCTGAGTACAGATTCTTTGCCTCTTTAGTTAGATTTATTCCTAAGTATGTTAGGTTTTGGGTGCAATTGTTAATTTGATCAACTCCTTAATTTCTCTTTGTTCTGTCTTGTTGGTGTATAGAAATACAACTGATTTCTGTGCATTGCTTTTTTTAAAAAATTTTTTAATTAAATTTATTTATTTTCAACATAACAGTATTCATTAATTTTTTCACCACACCCAGTGCTCCATGCAATCTGTGCCCTCTATGATACCCACCACCTGGTACCCCAACCTCCCACCCCCCCCACCACTTCAAACCCCTCAGATTGTTTTTTAGAGTCCATAGTCTGTCATGATTCACCTCCCCTTCCAATTTCCCCCAACTCCCTTCTCCTCTCTAACTCCCCATGTCCTCCATGCTATTTGTTATGCTCCAAAAATAAGTGAAACCATATGATAATTGACTCTCTCTGCTTGACTTATTTCACTCAGCATAATCTCTTCCAATCCCGTCCATGTTGATACAAAAGTTGGGTATTCGTCCTTTCTGATGGAGGCATAATACTCCATAGTGTATATAGACCACATTTTCCCTATCCATTCATCCATTGAAGGGCATCTTGGTCCTTTCCATAGTTTGGCGACCGTGGCCATTGTTGCTATAAACATTGGGGTACAGATGGCCCTTCTTTTCACTACATCTGTATCTTTGGGGTAAATACCCAGGAGTGCAATGGCAGGGTCATAGGAAAGTTCTATTTTTAATTTCTTGAGGAATCTCCACACTGTTCTCCAAAGAAGCTGCACCAACCTGCATTCCCACCAACAGTGTAAGAGGGTTCCCCTTTCTCCACATCCCCTACAACACATATGTTTCCTGTCTTGTTAGTTTTGGCCATTCTAACTGGTGTAAGGTGATATCTCAATGTGGTTTTAATTTGAATCTCCTTGAGGGATAGTGATGATGAACATTTTTTCATGTGTCTGATAGCCATTTGTATGTCTTCATTGGAGAAGTGTCTGTTCATATCTTCTGCCCATTTTTTTTATATGATTGCCTATTTTGTGGGGGCATCATGTTACCTGATTTCAAGCTTTATTACAAAGCTGTGGTCACCAAGACAGCATGGTACTGGCATAAAAACAGACACATAGACCAGTGGAACAGAGTAGAGAGCCCAGATATGGACCCTCAACTCTATGGTCAATTAATCTTTGACAAAACAGGAAAAAATATACAGTAGAAAAAAGACAGTCTCTTTAATAAATGGTGCTGGGAAAACTGGACAGCTATATGTAAAATAATGAAACTCGACCATTCTCTTACACCGTACACAAAGATAAACTCAAAATGGATAAAAGACCTCAACGTGAGACAGGAATCCATCAGAATCCTAGAGGAGAATATAGGCAGTAATCTCTTTGATATCAGCCACAGCAACTTCTTTCAAGATATGTCTCCAAAGGCAAAGGAAACAAAAGCGAAAATAAACTTTTAGGACTTCATCAAAATCAAAAGCTTCTGCACAACAAAGGAAACAGTCAAGAAAACAAAGAGGCAACCCACGGAATGGGAGAAGATATTTGCAAATGACAGTACAGACAAAAGGTTGATATCCAGGATCTATAATGAACTTCTCAAACTCAATACCCACAAAACAGGCAATCATATAAAAAAAAAAAAAATGGGCAGAAGATATGAACAGAGACTTCTCCAATGAAGACATACAAATGTGCATTGGTTTTATATCCTGGCACTTTATTGAATTCCTATATGAGTTCTAGCAGTCTTGGGGTGGAGGCTTTTGGGTTTTCCACATAAAATATCATATCATCTGCAAGGGGTGAGAATTTGACTTCTTCTTTGCTGATTTGGATGCCTTTTATCCATTTTTATTGTCTGATTGCTGAGGCTAGGACTTCTAGTACTATGTTGAATATCAGTGTTGATAGTGGACATCCCTACCATGTTCCTGACCTTAGGGGAAAAGCTCTCAGTTTTTCCCCATTCTAAATGATATTTGCTGTGGGTTTTTCATAGATGGATTTTATATTGAGGTATGTGTGCTCTATCCCTACACTATGAAGAGTTTTAATCAAGAAAGGATGCTATACTTTGTCAAATGCTTTTTTCTGCATCTATTGACAGTATCTTATGGTTCTTGTTCTTTCTTTTATTAATGTAGTGTATCACATTGATTTGTCAATGGTAAACCAACCTTGCAGCCCAGGAATAAATCCCACTTGGTCATGGTGAATAATTCTTTTAATGCACTGTTAGATCCTACTGGCTAGTATTTTGGTGAGAATTTTGCATCCATGTTCATCAGGGATATTGGTCTATAACTCTCCTTTTTGATGGGCTCTTTGTCTAGTTTCAGGATCAAGGTAATCTTGGCCTCATAACATGAGTTGGGAAGTTTTCCTTCCATTTTTTTTTTTTTTTTTTTTTCGGACAATTTCAGAATAACCGAATAGAGGGCTGAGAAATTGACCCTCAACTCCATGGTCAACTAATCTTTGACAGTGCAGGAAAGAATGTCCAATGGAAAAAAAGACAATCTTTTCACAAATAGTGTGAAAATTGGATAGCTACATGCAGAAAAATGAAACTGGACCGTTTCCTTACAACACACACAAAAATAGACTCAAAATAGATGAAAGACTTCAATGTGAGACAGGAATCCATCAAAATACTTGAAGAAAACATAGGCAGCAAACTCTTTGACCTCAGCCACAGCAACTTCTTCCTAGAAACACTGCCAAAAGCAAGGGAAGGAAGGGCAAAAATGAACTATTGGGCTTTCATCAAGAAAAAAAGCTTTTGCATAGCAAAGGAAACAGTCAACAAAACCAAAAGATGACTGACAGAATCAACATCCAAAGAATAAATAATCCAATCAAGAAATGGGCAGAAGACATTAACAGAAATTTTGGCAAAGAAAACATGAATAAAACAAGTGAAAAAGTGCTCAACATCACTCAGCATCAGGGAAATACAAGGCTAAACCACAATGAGATACACATCATACCAGTCAGAATAGCTAAAATTAACAAGTCAGGAAATGACAGATGTTGGCAAAGATGTGGAGGGAATGGTGCAACCACTCTGGAAAACAGTATGGGGGTTGCTCAAAAAGTTGAAAATAGAACTACTGCACAACCAAGCAACTGTACTACTGGGTATTTACCTCAAAGATACAAATGTAGTGACCCAAAGGAACACATGCACCCCAATGCTTATAGCAACAATGTCCACAATAATCAAACTATGGAAAGAGCCTAGATGTCCATCAACAGAAGAATAGATAAAGAAAATGTGGCATAAATACATACACACACACATATACACATACATGATGAAATATTATGCAGTCATCTAAAAACCACACCCCAAATCTTGCCTTTGTAATCACATGGCTGGAACTAGAGACTACCATGCTAAGCAATATAAGTTAATCAAAGAAAGAAAATTATCATATGATCTCACTCATACGTGGAGTTTGAGAAATAAGGCAGAGGATCATAGGGGAAGAGAGGAAAAAAATGGAACAAGATGAAACCAGAAAGGGAGATAAACCATAAAGAGACTCAATCTCAGGAAACAAACTGTTGCTGGAGTTGAGAGGGGTGGGAGGCAAAGCATGCCTGGGGGATCGACATTGGAGAGGGTATGTGCTGTGGTGAACACTGTGAATTGTGTAAGACTGGTGCATCACAGACCTGTACCCTTGATACAAATAATACATTATATGATAGTATAAATTAAAAAAAAATAAAGGAAAGATAAAGTGCATGCCGCATGATAGGTATTCCAGGAATAGTAGTTCAAGAAATAGTGGAAACCTGACCTGTTGTTTTGAGCCATGAAAGCCAGAGCATATCTTATTCTACAGATTTACTTTTAAAGAGGATACAGGGGTGCCTGGGTGGCTCAGTGGGTTAAGTCTCTCTGCCTTCAGCTCAGGTGAAGATCTTAGGGTTCTGGGATCAAGCCCTGCATCGGGCTCTCTGCTCAGCAGGGAGCCTGCTTCCCCTCTCTCTCTGCCTGCCTCTCTGCCAACTTGAGATCTCTCGCTCTCTCTCTCTCAAATAAATAAATAAAAAATCTTTAAAGAAGATACCATTGTCATTCTTGATCTGGTGGTGAACACAGACCCACCATCTGCATTCTCTCACTCAGGTCAGTGATTTTACTAATTTTATGGGCAAGATTCAGCTTAGGGTGAGATGTAAGATTTGGGCAAAGAAACAGAACAAGTCCTTGTAGACTAAAAAGATTCAAACATATCTGAGTTTAATCATTTCCTGCTCTAACCCACAAAATAACTGGTCACGTATAAAAAAAGAAAATTGTATAGCTTGTAAATATCTTTTTCCACAAGTAAGAAAAAATAATCACTTAAAGACTTAAAGTTCTTAGTTTAGTTAGGTAAAATCACTTAGCATATTTCAGTACTAATTATAACTTAGTGTCTTCTACATAAGTACGTTCTGGGAAATTTTAATCAAAGGAGACTAAGACTGTAAAAGTCCTTTGATTTTACTGTCTGTATCTTTTTTCAGTTCCTCTTATCTGTTTCTATTTGGTTTAGTTCAAGAGTAGCTGGGTTTTAACCACTACAGTGGGCACTCATTATTGGTAGAGGTCAAAAGAGGATTATTCTAGAATAATAAATGTCATAAAGAATAGGCTATTCCCTGGAGAAAATTTCTCCATGTGAAACTGATAAAACCACAATTCTTTATCAGCTGGAAATGTACAGTTACAAAAGACAGGGTGGGATAAATATTAAAGTTTTGATTCAGGAGGAAAAATAATTTGTAACAGCTGCATAAAAAATCAGAAGAAAGAGCTTAATATACTATAATTTAAGCCATACACACACACACACACACACATGCACACGTACATACATACACACATATAAAACACAGCATAGCATATTACTGGAGGTCAGAATCTTATATTTCTATCTCACTATTCTTCTGGTCTAAATACATGCCAAACACTTTCACCAAGGGAAAAAGTCTCTGGGGACAAAAAACTTTATGAGCTCTATGCACTATTCCCTTATTCCCTTTGTGCACTCTTGGTAACTCTGAAAGCTACATAGCAGCTGGCATAACCAGAAAGAACTGATACCCATATATTTAGTTTTACATCAGAAAACAAAAATATTACTGCAAAGAACTATTCATGAACTAACACCAAGATAAATATCAGCATTCCAAACCATGAGAATAAGGAAAATACTCTCTTCTTGTTGAGCTTTACTGAGGATCAAATGTTTTGTATATCATCAATAAAACAGTTATTTTGCACCTATTCTGAAAGTTAATGAAGTTAGTGAGTATGAGGAATTCCAAACATGTATCGATAGAATCAATAGTGTATTTACTTTATTGGATAAACTTGAAGTTTACATTTCTACCTGTACTGTCATCATTTATGTAACAGAGCCACACATTTCAATGCATCTCATAATTAAAACTGGAAAACCCCAAAAACAAAAAGATGTAATTAAGGATTTTACTAGCACATTAAATATTGCAACACACATGAAGAACTTTAGAATAAAGTCAGGAATTTCGGCTATCATAGCCTAGAAAAATATTAAAGACACTAAAATATTAGCTACTTTGACAGGTGTTAAACATTTCTGAAATTAATGTATGGAAAAATATAATTAACTTATATTTTTCATATTTATAACAAAATCAAACCCTACTTTGTTTCATCATAGCAAAAAAAAAAAATTACTTCAATGAATTTTGGAAAACAATTGATAATGGTTCCTTAAAGCTATCTGTGTTTTTAGTAGGCATCTTGGATTTCTCTCAGATGTAAGTCTCACAAGATTCTACAAAAATATCAATCAAGAGTAGCATAAAGTGAGAAGTTTAACTAAAAAAATACATTCTGCTACTGAATTATACCCATGTTTATGTCAAAACAAGGATTTCTAATGTCAGAGACTCAAAATGCCCACAGTACATGTTCATTAAGAAAAGAACATTATCACATTACTCCAATGGCGCAAAATGCTTATCTTTTATGCTAGTCATATCTATCCTCTTCCAGCAACTTTTATATTAAGCAATAATCTATGTCCTGGGCACTACTTTACAATCTCACTTCTCTTTCCAAAGATACCCATGATTCAACCACGGGATCCTGTTTGCGAGTCTCTGAACGTAACCTGTACTTGTTTGCCTCTGGCTTTCATCTCTGCCTTTCCTCAGCCTAGAATGATTTCCAAATACCCTCTTTTCTTGCATTTCTATCTAGCCTTTATAAATGCTGCTCTTTCTTCAAAACATAGCAAAAATGGTGTTTCCCATCTGAAGTTCTCAGTCACCACAAGCAGGAATTAATCACACCTTCCTTGGGGCTTCCTAGCACTGTGTTTATATGTAACTTCTGTCACCTGTCATTTCATGCATTTTGTTATGGTAATTTTCAAACACATTTTTCTTCCCCACTAGATTGTAAAATCATCTAGGTCCGGGATAACACCTTTGTAAACATTGGCTGAATTTAATTTAATTCTTAATGTTCTGCATGAAATGCACACAAAAAAATTAAAATACTTGGTTGGCTCTTATTATTAAAATATATTCCTCCTCAACTTCATAGTTATTCCTAGCAGTAAATGAACCCTGAGGTACTGTTCATAAAATTGGGTGCTTAATAAATATTTTCTGATGTGCTTTCATTTAATTTGAGATTGCCTGCAAGGGACACAGAAGCTCTAAAACAAATTTGTTGTCTTGCTGGTTTTTGTTGTTGTTGTTTGTTTTTTTGTTTTTGTTTTTTTCTGGAGTCCAGCTATAAAGTCACAGTTAATTATTTCCTTTATTACTACTCCATTAAATTGTTAAGTAAATTAAAGATTTTATAACCACTTTTAGACCAGCGGTTATAAGCTTTATGGCAAACACAGATTTTCCTTCAATACCAAAACTATCAAAAATCTCCACTTCGTTGTTTTGTCTGCTGCTATATCCTCAGAATAACACCCAGCTCATTGGTGTTCTAGCTTACTTCTGCTAGTCCCCTACTCTGACAGTTCTTAGAGCCCAGGGAGATCTTCAGTTAGATGATACATATTTTCACTGTCCTTGCCCTCCACATTCTTTACAGTCTCACACACTTCTCACTCAGCTTAGATCTATGTTTTATCATTATATTTGTCTTTTCCATATATCCTCAACTCACTTCATCTTACAAACCAGGCTAAATCCCAGTTGTGATTAAATCCAACTCTCTTCATAGTCTACCTAAGCACGTGAAAGTAGCTACGGAAAAATCACTCCTCTGTGCTGAACTCCTTCATTTTAAATTAGTTGTATGAAACACTAGCAGAGCAATACAACCACACTGAGGCATCTTTCTGCATTATTCACAATGAATCAGCTGGTTTCATATTTCACTGTGATTTTATAACTGTTTCCCCCACATTTACCAAATAGCCTCATCTTTTTCTTTTTTTTTTTTTTAAGGTTGTATTTATTTATTTGAGAGAAAGAGAGAGAGAGAGAGAGAGAAAGAGAGAGTATAAGTGGGGGGAGGGGTAGAGGGACAAGCAGATTCACCATTAAGCAAGGACCCCAATTTAAGGCTCAATCCCAGGACCCTGAGATCATGACCTAAGCTGACGTCAGACACTTAATACAGTGAGCCACCCAGGTGACCCCTGCATATAGCCTCATCTTGAATCTTCCTCTCTGCATGCCCCTCTGTTACACTGGATGGACTGTCTGTACTAACAATGGCCTATAATATCTGAAAAATGATATGCAGAAAGGCTTAGGAACTTGTCCATGTGAAGAGGCAAGCATTTAGGCTTGGGTGTTCTGATGCTCATAAATTCTCAAAAGAGACTGATTTGCTTGGATGGCAGAATGACCCATGGCATTATAATAAAAATTAGTTAGCAAAGCTTGGGTTCAAATTATGAAAATACCATTTACTGTTGCCTGACTTTTGTCATAGTATGTAAGCTGTCAAGGCCTACATTTTCTCAGGTGTAAAATGGCGATAATAATACCTGGTTACAAATAATTATTAGGACATTATCAAACATTTAATAGGTACACCAGAAGTTTTGGTGCTTTCCTTTTCCATTTATATCGAGGCTGAATCTTAGTTGCATACTCCTTCATATTTCCCACAAAGTAAAACAAATGGCAGAAATTCCTCAACTACATGCTGTGCATCAGAAACACAAAAATATAAAAACATTGACTAAAACATGAATGTCTGTTTGTTTCATTGCACTTTGAAGTTTTGAAATTTACTGGGAAATACTACCTTAACCCCAATGTGAAATATGAACATAAACTGTAAAACAGTTAATTTTATAAGGTAAGATGGGTCAGAAATAGTGCACTAAGTCCCCCATTGTGGGAATCCTGGAATGTCTTCCTATTATTGTCTCTCATTGCTCCAAATGCCAGCAACAGCTTATGATAGTGTATAAGCCTAGTGTTTATTTGACTGTTGTTACTTAACTACATAGTCATATAGTTTGCAAAGCAGGCTATTCCTACCTTTCCAGTTAGTAATTACTACGAATGGCTCCTTCAAATCATGGCAAGGATAAAAGATAGACACAAATACCCCCCACAGTGACACTTGAAAAGTTGGCCACTTAGAAATGTTGTCAATGAGGAGATTTTAAAACCATCTTTCAAGTCCTGATGCCTAGTGTTACCATATTGTGACAGGCAACTTCAAAAGAGAATAAATCTTCCAAGCTACTATTCTTTCTGCAAGTTGCAGATTTATTTCCTTCTCAAATTATAGCCTTCACTCTTGCTTAATTTTCATTGTCCTAATAATTCATCACAGTAGGTTTCATCTCAATGTGACAGCAAAAAATAGAATCTTTGCTGGTACTCAACAAATTCATATTTGAGGAAAAAAATTATTCAGAATAAATGTTAATAAAATGCAAGCCCAGATTGCCAGATAATGTTAAGATACAGCTATATATGGATAATCAAAGAAGGCTGCTACAGATAAAATCTTATATTATCTATGATTAGTATTTAATTTTTTAATTAGTATTTAATTTTTCAATTAGTATTTAATTTTTCATTACTCCAATGGCTGATTGAAGCTGACCTCGGTCCTTCTTACTTCACTAAGAGCACAAATAAATATACAATTAAAAATACCAAATATTCATTATCCTATTGATGTAAGTTGAGTATTAATGGTTAAATAACTATCTTTTTTTTTTTTTTAATTTAGCACATCTAGTCTATACTCTAGTACATACTGGTAAATGAGGAGGTGAAGGCTAAAAATTTAAAAAAAAATTGGAATGCTAACTAGAATTCAGATTTCATACATATTCCTCCAGCCCAAATAAATAAACTTCATGTCCATTGAAAAATGAAGATAAAACAAAGTCAAAGAAGCCAAGGGGGGAAAGCATAAGCCAGAGAACCCACATTTTACTTCCTTTGGCATCTGTCAGACCTTCTAAGGACACATCTTTATATATAACTCCTAACTGCAGACATATCCCCAAAATAATCTGCTCTGTCAGGGTAAAAAGACCCTAAAAGCTGCAGATTTATTGTTCTAATTGATGATCATTATAAACATCATATATAAGCTGTGATTTCCCTTTGTGTAACGAAGGAATAGCAAACTCAAATAACTTCAGATGCCAGACAGAAAATGTAAATTTAGGATTCAGAACAGGGGACACTGTTAGGAATAGAAGACGCATGACCTTTGAAAAAGTATTCAAAATAAAAAATATATTAAACACTCCACCAGATAAATCTTTAATCACCAGGTTTTTTTTTTATTCTTGGTCTCCGTTATTCTAATTTTATTCTTTACCATGAATTTATAAACTGAACATCATTACATTAAGGAGCAATTATAACTGGCAAAGAGTATAAATGTCAACTATAGCTACAGGGTTTCCTACTGGTCATTTCTTAAGATTGAATAAGCCTGAAGATGCATAAACAAAGGCACAGTTGCCAAATGGCAATGAAGACACAGATCGGTAGGGACCCAAGGTAGCCCTACACTTAAATAGAATAATGGCATTCTCATTCCAGCCCCTGAGAAGTAGCTGTGTCACTGAGTTCCTGGAGTTCATAGCCTCATTAAGACAGCAGCTCCAGGAAAACCTGTAAGTCGTCCAGAACTACCCAACAAATCGTAACCTAGCTCATGTTGGATAAACACAGTACATCACACATGGGCGTTCAGATATTGAAACCTGCTTACACAAGACACAGTAGTTCAGACGGGCCTGCTTTAACATTTCTAGCACCAAGTAAAATTCATGATTCTCATCATTTTAAAGTGATCTCTCATCATAAGGTCAGCTCATGTACTTCCAAGTGCTTTTCCAGGATGTGGAAATCTGTCTAACTTGATTTGTGCAAGTTTCCTTACTGTGCCTGTTCATAAATTTTCAAACATCTGGGAAGAGGTTGTAGATCTTGGCACATCGAATTATGTCCTCATAACTGGTTAGATAAGGTTAAAGAAGTAATTTCTTCTCAAGGACTCCACTATGATAAAACGAATTCTAAAAGAATAATCCTTGTTTAGGATTTATTTAAATGTTCCATGTTTTCTCAGCATGTAAACAGGAGCCATGAGAGCTTATCATGTTCAGTCAAGACATAAAGAGTTTTTACTAATTTAGGATTGCTTCCTAGCTCTATAGAAGGGCAAATCTCATCCCAGACACTCCTTTCTTAAAGCATAAAATTTATAAATAAAAACAAAAACAAATCTCCGTTTACTATGAACATAATCAGAAATAAACACCCATGAATCTATTGGATTATTTCTTCATTTTGGCCAGCTCAACTCAACAGCAATGAAGACGAATTGAATTAATTTGTTGAAAAAATATATGCTCTAAGAGCTTAGATAAGAATTAATGATGCAAACCTTTCTTCTCCTAAAAGGAGAACATCAAGAAAACATAAGATTCTAAATATGAAAAGACAGAGAGATAGACTGTTGCTATTATCCTATATGATTTAATTAAAGTGTCTAATGCCATTCATGTATCATAAGAAGATACTTGGTCTTTATCTTTGGTTCCTTGCTCATAGTTCTAAATGTTCTTGAAATTTTACAGTGAGAAATACCATAGGAGTGTCTTTCACTCTTTTGTGTCTGGATGAGGTTACTCTTTGAAGGGCCCCTAGATAGCTTCAGGATGGAACCTGGTCACCAGAACGACCAAGCCTTGATTAGAAGTTTGGAACTTTCATTCCTGTCCCTTAACCTCCACTTTGGTAAGGATAGGCTAAAAGTTGCACCCATCAGGGTGCTGAGAGGGTGGTTCTCCCATAAGGGGCATGAGAGCTCTGTGTACTGATATGTTCACACACACACACACACACACACACACACACACACACAATGCGTAGGTATCTCTTTTATTTGGCTTTCCCTGAGTTGTATCTTTTAAAATAAACCAGAAAATGTAAATAACATGTTTTTCTGAGTTCTCTAAGTCACTCTGGTGAATTATGGAACTGGAGTGGGCCTGCAGGAGCCCCCAGTCTCTAACCCATCATTTAGAAGCAGTGAGGGCCAAGACTTATAATGACACCTGAAGTAGGGCAATCTTCTAGCACTAAGCTCTCTAAGAATTAGGACCTAATGCTGGCTGCAGGTAGATATTATCAGAATTGAATGGAATTATAAGACACCCAGTTAGTATCAGAGAGTTGGCGAAGTGGTATTGGAAAAGACACATGTATTTGATGTCAAGAGGAAAAAGGAAACCTCTCATCTGGCATCAGAAACAGTGTGAGTGAAAACAGAGGAGGTCAGTGAAGTGTTTCAATTTTTAGTGCTCTGTCCCTTTTCACCAAAGATGATAAAAGAAGACTACAAGTTCCAGGGACCTTACTGTTTCCCTTTGACTTGCTTCATACAATAAACCTCTTTCTTCTCACTGAAAGCAAAGCCCATCTCCACCATCCCAGATCTTTCTGCTATGTTGCTCTACCACCAAGATAGTTGGCATGGTTTATTAAGCTACTTTTCCAGTAAAAACATACTTGTGGTAATATATATTCTAGCAGTTTTGTAATAAACTTGGGAAAAATAAACCATAATGACCTTCCTTATACTATTGTATTGAAGGCTTTCTTGTTTCTTAACCCTAATCTCTTAAGAGACTATTTCTTTGTTATTTTTACTTTTGTTATTATTCTTCTTGTTATTGTTATTCATGTTCTTATTATTTTTAATAATTAAGATATCCAATTGTTTAGAGAGTGGTTGTCAGGAGTAAATGAAAATGTTTTTAAAGAAAGTAATCAAATTGAAAGGGAAAGCCATCTGAAGTTTGTCTAAAGTTGAAGTGAATGGGATGCCTGGGTGGCTCAGTTTGTTAAGTGTCTACCTTTGGCTCAGGTCATGATCCCAGGGTCCTGAGATCAAATTTGCATCAGGCTCCCTGTGGGGAGGCTGCTTCTCCCTCCGCCTGCCATTCCTCATGCTTGAGCTTTCTCTCTCTCTCAAATAAATGAATAAAATCTTTTAAAAAAATCATTTAAATTTGAACTGAATAGGTATAAAGTGCCTCACATGCATGGTAGAATGGCATCAACATTCTAGATATAGACATACAGTTTGGGCACTGAAAACCTGAAGATGATCTTTTTAAACTCTTTTCCCCACTCTCCACTCCAAATCTTCCACTAGACTCTATACGGTGCCCTCTCTGCTTTATCTCTAAAGTCTCTCAAGAGTAACAACTGGCTCATTCCAATTCTGAGGATGCTTTCCTTCCACACTGGCCCTCAATAGTCCAGGTCTCAGTGGTCTAAGAATGTAAATTGGAAAATAATCCACTTCCATTTATTCATACACATGCTTCTCAAGGCTGTCAAAGCCATCAAAAATGAGTAAAACTGTCACATCTGTGACAGCTTTAGTTAATAATCTTTTACCAAGATTTGTACTTCAGTTGTTACAAGTGAACCATACTAATGTTAGATTTTAATAATAAGTAAACTATTGGGGTTATATGGAAACTCTGTGCTATCTTCATACTTTTCCTGTAAATCTAAATTTATTCCAAAGTGAAAAAAATATTAAAAATGTATATGATCTTAAAAAGAAACAAAACATGATCTTTGCTTTCAACTAGCTAATAGTAAGGAATGGAGACATGGGGAAAGAAATATTTTGGGGTTGCCCAGAGAAACTAGTTCCACCTTGGTTATGATTATGGAGGACATAATATTATAGTGCAGCCAATAAGATATTTAAAAACTTGACAAACCTGTTCATCTCATTTGGTTTCCATCGAGCCTATGCTTATTCCTAGTGGTAGACATTGATTTAAATTCGGAATTGTTCTTATGTCATTTGCTCAGGAATTGAAGTTTAGAAGTTGAATTGTAATGCTTCCTCTTTCTAAGCTATGATCTCAATTAAGAAAATAGAAACTTCATATGCCATAATTAATTTTGGGTGTTTACATCATATCTTAAATATGCTCTTGGGATTTTTCAAGTCATAAATACTGAAAAAAAAATGAATCTTCATCTATATCCACTCACTTGAGTTGTTATAAACAAAGAAAGTCCTCAAGTACAAAATGAGAAGAGAAAAATAATGCATTTGGGAGCCTATCATTCTCCCTTCCATTCATTTTCCTAAATTGGATTTGTTATTAACAAATGCAGTGACATGATGTTTCTTATAAAAAGAATACGAGATTTCTAGAATTAAAAAAGGTTTTTACTGCAGTTTGAGTAACTTATAAATTATGCTACAACTTTAGTCTCTAAATTTATGTTACCGTTGCTTCTTTCTCTTTAATAGTTTGCATGTTTCCTACTTCATTTTTAGTTCCAAGCCACACTAGAATTTATTCTTGGTCTCTGTAATGGTAAATTGGGTGTTAGCTGTACGGAATGCATTGATTGATGTCATCTATTGCTATATAACAAATTGCCCTAAAATTTAGCATCTTAAATCAAAGAACATTTATTATCATGCAGTTGTTGTGGGTCAGCAATTCAGTTACAGAGCAGCTGGATGGCTCTGACTCAGAGTCTCTCATGAAGCTGTAATCAAATACTCATCCAGGGCTGTGTTCTGTGTCAAGGCTTGACTGGGGAAGGATCTCTTTCTAAGCTGCTTCACTATGCTATTGGCAGGGCTCAGAAGATCCACTTCCACACCTACTCATATGTGACTCTTCATAGTGCTACAAGAAGGGAGATGGCTTCCCAAAAGCAAGTGATCAGAGAAAGAGAGAAAGAAAAAGAGAGACAGAGACAGAGAAAGCTCAAGACAGAACCATAATATTTTATAACATAATCTTGGAAGTGAAACCCATCACTTCTGCAGTATTCTCTTTATAGAAGAAAGAAAGTCTAGCTCACACTCAAGAGGAAGGCATTACAGGATATGAATATTAGGAGACAGGGATGATTAGGGACCATCTCAGAAGTTGCCTATCACAATCAACAATTGCATCTTTCCCTTTCTTCTGAAAATGTTATAAAAGTAATAAGGAGATCACAAATGAAATAGAACCTAACAAGGGACACTTTGGTGGCTCATTCAGTTAAATACCTGCTTCTGGCTCAGGTCAAGCATGCATCTGGGGTCCTGGAATCACCCCCGCCCCGCCCCACCAGGCTCTCTGCTCAGTGGGGAGCCTACCTCTCCCCATCCCTCTGCCACTGCCTTTGCTTGTGCCCTCTCTCTGTCAAATAAATAAAATTATTTTTTAAAAAGGAAATAGAACCTAACAAAACATTGCAAATTATATTTTCCATGAAACTGGAAGACCTTTAATCCATATGCTATGAAGTAACCATAAGGACTACCAAAGGAATGATCTAAAAACGACAAGAAAAAAAGAGGAGAAGTAAAGAAAATGGTAGGGAATGTAGAGGTTGTAGCAACAGTTAGGATGAGTATATAATTTATCTCCCAAACCAGAAAAAAAAAAAAAACTGGTGTAATTTCATTCATTGTGAGAAATTCATATTTGAAGTATATGAGATTTTACTACTTATTTTCTTTATTGACAAAATTATCTAAATTTGATAACTAGCATTTTTATACATAACTGGTAAAAGTTCAAATTGGCAGAACCTCTATGGAGTATAATATTTGAATATGTATCAAAATTACAAATAGATGTACTTTCTGACTCAGTAATTCCACCACTAGAAATTTACTTCATAGATACCTTAGACACACATGGTGTTCTTTATTGCAGGATTATCTGTAAGGCAAAAGTTTGGAAAGCAAATTATTCATCGATACATGGCTAGTTAAATAAATTAAGATACTTAATGAAAATGAAATCCTATAAGACTGTTAAATAAGAAGAAAACAATATAGAAGGTTGATGCTTCTGTACACTGACACGGGAAGACCCCCAAGATATATTTTTAAGTGAAAAAAGCCAGGTCCAGATCAATATCTAAAGTATGTTATATTTGTGCAAGAAAGAGGGAGGCATTAGTTTTCTATTTTTACTACAAAAT
The DNA here is from genome assembly GCF_009829155.1 of Mustela erminea. Taxonomy (NCBI): domain Eukaryota; kingdom Metazoa; phylum Chordata; class Mammalia; order Carnivora; family Mustelidae; genus Mustela; species Mustela erminea. The sequence continues at coordinate 48,751,387 of NC_045623.1, read as the reverse complement.
ATTGATACAAATTTAGCAGGTTAACACCACACAAATTTATTACTTTGTCCATCTCAAATCTGAAGGGGTCTCACTAGGATAAAATTAAGGTTGACGGGCTCTTTCCTCTGTGGAGGCTCACGAGAGGAGTTTGTTTTCTTACTCATTCAGATTGTTGATAGGATTCAATTGCTCACATTTATAGGACTATTTCTTCACTGACTGTCATCTGAGGGCCATTCTCGGATCTTAGAAGCTGTTGGTTTCCTAGGCTCATGGCCCACTTTCTCCATAATCAGGCAGCTATGGCAGGTCAAGTTCCTGTCATGCTTTGAATCTATGCCACCTCTTCTTCCCTGGTTGCATCTCTTTGATAGCTCTTCTGCCTTCCTCCTCTGTTTCTGAGGGCCCATGTGATTACATTGTGCTAAGCAGAATAATCCAGGATACTCCTCCTATTTTAAAGTTTGTGGCCCTAATTCTATCTTCACTGTCTCCTTGGCCTAGCTATATAAGGTAATATACTCATAAGCATAAGCATAAGAAATATTCATTCAAATCTCTTTGTTGCATACATAACAAAACTAGTTTTAGGAAACTAAGAACAATGGTAATGTGGAAGGAGCAGTTGGAAACTGGGCAGATGGGATAAAAAGAGAATTATGATGGGTCAATTATACCACATACCTTTTCATGTGCTTAGTACCATGTGACTATATTTAGCCATTTAAAATTAAATAAAAGAAAATGGATGCCTAATAGAATGATGAAAACTGTGTAACCGTACATTTATTAAAGAGTTTTCATCTACTCTTCCTGTCTGTGTAATTAAATTCTCATTCTAGGCCCACAGTGCTGAGCAGTCTGATTCATAGTTTGGTTTAGAAACACTGTCAAGAACATCAGTGTGATCTGCTCTCTTCCTTCCTATGATGTCACAAAGGGACAGTCCCTTCTTTTTACACAGTGCATCTTATTTTCCTTTGAAATTGAATTTCTTTTTTTAGTTTATTCAAGCTGGTTTTCTTTCTAGATAATTCCACAGGTCTGTTTTCTTTGGTCAACCCCCCCCCCCTCCACACACAAATATTCTTCCACTAAACTCCGTTAGTAGATTTAATTTACCAAGCTCTTAAATTCAGGTAACATGTGAATAGTCTTAGAGATTAATGCTCATTTTATAATTTGCCTTTGATTTGAACCTCTTTAAATTGGCTTCCTTTTCAATGTTACATTGTAATTTAGATTCCTCTTGATTGCTATATCCATAACCACCTGGGCTCAAACATTTTCGTTGTTATAAAACAGATATGGAAACAGTCTTTTCATCCTATTGTACAGGGTAGCATTTTAAAATGCACTATCTTCTTCAAAAAGCCCCAATATGTCCTAATTTGATTCTTACAATCTTTCTACTAACCAATTCCATCATTTTTCAGTTTGATCAATTCCAGTAATCTCTTACGTAGAAATGTGAAAATGTCTTGTGTCTACCCTCCACTTCATCAAGTGACTTTTCCAGATAGACTGGAGGCTGGGATGATCTCAAGAGTCACAAAATTGAAGCATCTACATACATGAATCACTTTACAATTTCACCATGCCAGATGAATGGATCATATTTACCGGGAATTTGGTAGTTAGTTTATTACACCATTAGACTGAGTGAAAATGGAATAGTCCCTGCTCACTTTTATACTGCCATTCTCAGTATACTCTGACAAATGCTTTGCTGTGTCTTAAGGATCTGAACACCTAACACTATATACAATAACTAAGTAACAACCAACCAAACACACACACACACACACACACACACACACACACACACACAGCTTCAAGTAGAAACTGCACCTAATGGGGCTGGTAACAAAGTTATCAGTTTTGTATTTAAGCCACTAAAGACAAAACACAGACAACAATATGCATAAATTGAAAGGCTGTTATACAACACACTTGAAAATGTTATATTTACATGGCAAGCAGCTTATTATATTTACATGAACATCTGGTGCAGGTTCACTAAAATCTTAAAAACAGATGGACATGAAGAAAGAACTAGTAATTAACAAAGCTATATGTTGATTAAATCAGCATGTGGTTAATTCTAATGATTGCTGATCTTTAATAAGGATGGTGAGACTTTTCAAAAATCAAATCTCCTTAACTGACGTGTCAATTGACCAAGGAAGCAGTGATAACTACTCTGCTTGTTAATGTGCTATTTTAGTATTATTACCACAAAACTCTGACTGTATGAGGCATAGTCATACAAGTAAAACCCAAAAATGAAGATTCTCCTGCATCTACAGTCCTCTGGTTCTTATCATGTCTACAGAGGGGAGCAGAGCAGCAATATGATTATCATTTGGGAATAATCACCTACTGGGATGTATGTTATTTCAATATGTTTCCATGTTCTGAATCATTTCAGTCAACTCAATGCCTCCTGCTGCCCTTCATCCATCCTGAAGTCACATTGTGTACTTCTCTGCGCTCTCCAAATAGACACCCTCCAGTTGCCAAGCAACCACAGATTTCTACAAGTGCCTATGCCATGTGTACTTAAACTGCAGTTGGCCTTTTTTTCTTTAACTTTTCAAAGTTTAGGAAAATAAATATCTGACAGACAGGTAGAGCTGTGTATGTTTTGAAGGAGGGTACTGAGAAGTTAGAAACCACTAAAAAGAACAAAGCCCATTTTGAGAGGTTTTATCCATATTTCTTTCTTTTTAAAAATGCCTTTAAATATATATTATGTTAAAAAATTAACCAATTCATCATGTAAGTGAAAATAAAGCTGTCTCTTTTTCCTAAGATAGCAGGTATTTTATATCTGACACCAAGTGAGTGGATAGTTCTTCTTGTGGTTTTCTAACATTACAGGGCTTTGGTGTGGACATATAGGATATAGTTCTGACAGCCAATTTCTAATCTGTGAACTCTAGCTATGGCCCTTTTCTCCAGATGGAGTTATTTTAGGTTGAACAGTCTTGATTTCCGGGGGCAGTTATTGAAAACTTGTTCACTAGTTGCTTTTAACACCAATTTGCTAAGAAAAGATACATTTTAGAGAACAGATTAGTCAGTGCTGTCACAGAATGGGTCTTGTAGAAAACTTCAAAGAAAAGACTGAGGACTTAGACAACATTATAAAAAATACATTCAAAAAATACTAAAAATTAAATTTATCTCTTTTAAAATCAAATTTATATATATTATTTTCCCCTTTGTAAATTACTACCTTTTCAGGTCAAAATAGACAATATTATTTTCGTCTTCTTATATATTCCTGATGGGGTTCAGGATGTGCTATCTCAAAAGATAGCCCTTGGTATATTGAAAATATTAGACTGAAAGAATTTGAGAAAACAGCAGAAGCAATGAGTCAATCAGCATGATTCACCCCAAACCCTCCTCCCAGAAACAGGTTATAAAAACCTCACGTAAGAGGTGTTCCTCCCTACACCAGGAGGAAAGGAGCATTCTTACCTCTGAAAACAAAGGGATATGGAGAAGAAGCCAAACAGGATTTCATAAGTTTTCCCCAATTTACAACACTTACCTCATATTCCTTGACTTACAATATTTCTTCACCATTGTTGGCTCTTCATCAAACATAGCATAGGGACACTCAAGTTTCACCATTTCTTTGGGTTTTCCTTTTGAACTCACATGTCAAGTAAAACTAATATTAAGTAAATGTGTATGCTTTTTTTTCTGCTAATCTGTCTTTGTCAGCTTAATTTGCAGACTCACCCAGGGATCCTATGAGAGTTAAGAAAACTTTTTCCACCCCATATCAGAGTTAACTAATCTGTCTTTGTCAGCTTAATTTGCAGACTCACCCAGGGATCCTATGAGAGTTAAGAAAACTTTTTCCACCCCTATATCAGAGTTAACTATTTTCCCAAATTGTGAGCAAAGACTAGTGTGACTGATAGTTATCACTTAGAAAACTGGAGTCTCAAATAAAATTTGTTGGCTTTTTTTTTTTTTAAGAAGCTAAACCTAACTGGATAACCTGTGAATTTCAGAAGAGAAATGTATCTTTATCAGATATGTTATAAATTGTTCTTATTGTATAACCCAAGACAAGGATGACTGTGAAGCTATATTGTCCAGGTCATAGTCTTGGCTCTATTACTTATAAGTTGAGTGACCTTGAAAAACCCTTTTCTTTGTTATGACTTGGTTTTCTCATCTGTAAATGGAGAAGATAATAGTACCTACCTTATGGATGTTGTAAAGATTAAATGACAATACATGTAAAGTACTTACTACCTGATGTATGACAAGTAACATACAAACTGACAGTAACTATTCAACAAGACTCCTTTGACTCTGTCCCTGAATTCATTGGAGACTTAAGTATCCATTATTAAGAATTTATGAGTGGAGTTCTCTCTCTGGTCTGTCTTCTATTGGGAGTCTTACAAGACATTGCCTCTGATGCAAGCCCAAAGTGCTGTAAACGTGGAATAACTAGGAATGAGTCAGGATACAACTTGCTGGGAAAAAGCCCAGGCTATTGAATTAACATTGAGCTGTTGGGCCACCTGAATGGCTCAGTCAGTTGAGTGTCCAACTTCCAACTCTTGGTTTCAGCTCAGGTCATTATTTTAGGTTCATGAGCTTGAGCCCTACTCCAGGCTCCATGCCCAGCAGGTAGTCTCCTGGAGATTTTCTCCCTCTTTCCCTCACCCCACTCATCTCTCTCTAATAAATAAATAAACTTTTTTTTTTTAAGATTCTATTTATTTATTTGACAGACGGAGATCACAAGTACGCAGAGAAGCAGGCAGAGAGAGAGAGGAGGAAGCAGGCTCCCTGCTGAACAGAGAGCCTGATGCGCGGCTGGATTCCAGGACTCTGGGATCATGACCTGAGCTGAAGACAGAAGCTTTAACCCACTGTGCCACCCAGGTGCCCCAATAAATAAACTTTTTTAAAAAATCAATTAAAAATAAAACCACACACATTGAGCTGTTAGTACAACTGAAAATGGAGGCAATGTCACCATTTCAAGTATAAGATGGGTCTCTGTTACTTTCAATCCACAACTTGCTTCATTGACATGGATGAACCTTGTGTAAACCACTGCATGAAAAATACTCCATGAAAAACAAAAGAATCATTCGTTTCATCTATAAAACTGCATTCTGTGAGTTAATTTGTGAAGATGAGTAGGGGAAAAAAAGAAGAGATACAAACTGAAGAGTAGATCTACCTTTTAAATTATTTTCAGCATGCTTTTCACAATTTTCTATTTCTTTTAGGTTGATTTGCATATGTTGTGAAAAGATTACTACAATTGGTTTAGCTAATATTCATATCCTCAAATAGATACAACAAAAACAGAAGAAAAAAGAAATAAACAAATGTTTCCTTGTGATGAGGAAAAACTCTTAGGATTTACTTTCTTAAGAGTTTTCCTACATATGGTATAGCAGTGGTAGCTATAGTCATCACGCTGTACATTACATTCCTAGTACTTATTTATTTTATAACTGGAAGCTTGCACTTTTTTACCCCTTTCCTCAAATCTCCCTTTCCCTCCTCCACTCCTGGCAATCACAAGTCTGATCTTTTTTTCTATAAGATTTCTTTTAAAAAAATGTTTAGATTCCACATGTAAGTGAAATCATACAGTATCTTTGTCTGATTTATTTCACATAGCATAATGCCTTCAAGATCCATCTATGTTGCAATGTAGGGTTTCAGTGTTTTTTGTTTGCTTTGTTTTGTTTTGTTTGTGGTTGAATAATATTCCACGATACAGTTGTAACTTGGCGATATCACAAATTCAACTCCAGATCACTGCAGTAATGTGAATCAAATGAAATTTTTGTTTCCTAGTGTGGGGGGAAATATGTTTACACTATAGTTTAGTTTATTAAGTGTATAATAGCACTATCTCTAAAAAGTGTACATACCTTAACTTAAAACTTTTGTTAAGAAATGCTAACCACGATCTGAGCTTTTAGCACTGATCACAGGTAATCATTACAAATAATAACAGAGAAAAGTTTGAAATATGAAAGAATTACCAGAATGTGACACAGAGAAGTGAAATGAGCAAATACTATTGGACAAATAATGTCAATAGGATTATTTGGTGCAGGGTTGTCACAAAACTTTAATTTGTATTTATTTTTAAATGCAATATATATAAAATAAAAAAGCAAACACAATAAAATAAGGGATATCTATATATATATATAGATATGTCTATATGTCTATATATCTATATATATATATATAGATATGTCTATATATCTATATCTATATAGACATATCTATATATATGTATAGATATCCCTTATTTTATTGTGTTTTGCTTTTTTATTTTATACTATAAAATAAAATATTTTATTTTAGAATAAAATATAAATATTTTATTCTATATATATAGACATATCTATATATATATAGATATCCCTTATTTTATTGTGTTTTGCTTTTTTATATTATACTATAAAATAAAATATTTTATTTTAGAATAAAATATAAATATTTTATTCTATATATATATAGACATATCTATATATATAGATATCCCTTATTTTATTGTGTTTTGCTTATATATAGATATGTCTATATATATATAGATATGTAAACCAGAACCTCTTAATCTATTCATCTATGAGGTATACTTAATCTGTTTCCATGTCTTAAATATTATAAATAATGCCACTATGAATATAGGGGTACAGATATTTTTTCGAGTTTTCACAGTCTTTGGCCATATTCCTAGAAGATGAATTGCTGGATCATATGGTAATTCTATTGTTAATTTCTGAGGAAACTTCATACTGTTTTCTACAGTAATTGTGCTAATGTACAATCCAACAGTACAAAGGGGTTTCCTTTTATCTACATCTACATAAGCATTTGTTATCTCTTGCTTTTTCAGTGATGACCCAACAGGCATCAGGTGATAACTCACTATGGTTTTATTTTGTATTTCCATATTGATTAGTGATGTTGAAGATCTTTTCATGTACCTATTGATCTTTCATATGTTTTCTTTGGTGAAATGTCTATTCAGGTCCTTTGCCCATTTTTAAAAAATTTATTAGTTTTGATATTGAGTTGTATGAGTTCTTTATATATTTCAGATATTAATGCCTTATCAGATATATTATTGAAAATATTTTTTCTCATTTCATAGGTTTTCTTTTCACTTTGTTGATGGCTTCTTTTTCCATGCAGAAGTTTTTCTTTAGTTTGATATAATCATACTTGTTCATTTTTGTTATTGATTTGCTTTAGGCATTGTATCTAAAAAATTATTACAGACCAAAGTCAGTGAGTTTTGTTCCTATGTTTCTTCTAGGAATTTCATGCAGTAAGGTATTACAATTAAGTTTTTAATCCATTTTGAGTTAATGTTTGTAAATAGTGTAAAATATGGGTCTAGTTTCATTCTATTATATGTGAATACCCAATTATTCCAGTATCATTAATGAAAAAATTCTTTCTTTTCTCTACCAAGTATTCTCAGCCACTTTGTCAAATATTAGTTAACCACATATGCTTGTGTTTATTTCTGGGCTCTTAATTCTGTTCCATTAGTCTATTTGTCTGCTTTTATGCCATACTCTTTTAATAAGTATAGCTTTATAAGATAGCTTGAAACCAGGAAAATACGATGCCAACTGTCCTCCTACTTTGTTCTGCTTTCAAAGGACTTTTTTGTCTATTTAGGGTCTTTTATGGTTTCATATAAATTTAGCAGTGTCTTTTTCTACTTTTATAAAAATGCCATTGAAATCTTGATAGAGATTACACTGAATATATAGATAGCTTTGGTAGCATTGACATTTCAACAATATTACTTCATCCAATCCATGAACACGGGACACTTTTTCATTTATTTCTGTCTTCTTCAATTTCTTTCATCAATGTCTTACAGTTTTCAGAGTAGAGATCTTTTACCATCTTAGTTATATTTTTTCCTAAGTATAATAGTTTCAACATTTATATTGAATATAAATAAGAAAGGATCAAGATTAGCCACAGCACTGCTAAAGAAGGACAGTGCAAGGATTTTTATGTGTAAGATACAAAGATTTATCATAAAACTATTATAAATTGTGGTGTAGGCATAGTGATAACAACTAGCAGATTGAAAGGGCTAACTCAGAAACAGACCCATCTACATATGGAAACTTGATAAATGTAGTGGAAAAGTACAAGAAAGACTGAAAGATGTTTTGTAACTAGAATTCCCAAATTTCATGTAAACGGTAAAGGAATGAATGCACAAAGAAATAAACAAGCAAATAAATATATGATAGTTAAAATAAAGTGAAGCTAATCAAAATAAGCAAAATTAGACTATGAATTATCATTTTTGCCAAACTGAATATCAACCCAATAAACCAGGTAAACTAAATCTCCACTTGACTTTTTGCTGTATAAACATAGTCTGAAAGACATTTTAAAGAAAGGAGGATGTTGTGAGTAATTGACCTTTTCTCTGGAAAAGAAGTAGTGGTATTTTCAAGCACTACAGTAACATCAAGCAGGTCACACAAAATGAAGGTCACTTTTTTATTGAAAAGAGGAAAAAACACCACAGAGAAATTCATTTTCTTGTCTAGATAATGAAAAGCCTTGTATAAAAAACAAAAGGCATAAAGCTTTTAAGAGTACCATTATGCTTGTTTCTTGAGCTTCAGTACTATATCACATCGTATTAGCATAGTATTATGTAGAAAAAATGCATGTGCCATCATTGACATTTTGGGCTGTGAGCCTCTCTATCTTAACTTTAAGGTCACCTAAACTTCCAGGGGCAATTCCCTATGATCAAGTTCAGCCACACTCCTTCAGTTTCAAGTATTATGAACCTCATCAAATATTTTAAAAGGCAAAGCTGTATTCTGTAGCAGTCCATAATAACAAAACATGATATTTTTAATCTCGTAAACATAGTCTTTTCAAGGAATGAATGTGCAAAACTGACCTTATCAGAGAGGCAAAGTATAGCTCCAATTAAAATTGAACTGGGGAGGGGATATTAGAAGATGATCACAAACTTAAAATGCAAGCCATATAGATAAAAAATGCTACCCTATGGAACAGCATCTTTATTCTCATTCAGCAGTTACAGGGATCAACAAAACATTGTTAGAAATCATTTCAGTTAGCATGGATGCTACTGTTGAGGTCAGATTAATTAAACTGATAAACACCAAGCATGGCTCAAAAACACCTAGTGACATGAAAGAAGTCAAAATATGGGACAGGCAGTACTGCCATGAAGTTTTTCAAAGCTTCCACTGGCCTAGTATGATAGGAAAATCTATACCTTTGAAGAAAATAAAATAGATCAAATGCCAGGTAAATACAAATCTGTAGGTCTAGCATTTGCTAGAAATGAGGCATTAGAACCAAGAAGAGCTAACCATGGCCAAAGCACAAAGAAAAGTATATCTAGGTAAATTCAGCAGCTTCACTTCAATACCCAAACCCACAAGAAATCACTCTATGTCTTATTGACAAGTGTTTTGTGCCTTCTTAATTGAAAGTTCTATATTGGTAACTGACCATGTTATAGGTAGAGTGACCTAAGTAAGGATCTGAAGAAGGAAAGATTTAAATTACATCTGCACTTAAGAAAGAATTAATGTGAAGTGAGTGAAGTGAAGTGAAGTGAAGAATTAACTTAGAAAGTATACCATGAAATCACAAGGCATATTCTAAACATATTAATAAAAAAAGTAAAAGAAACAATTATAGCTGTTGACTGGAATTAAAGAGAAAAGGGATAGAGGGAAGAATGGAGGGAAGGAGGGAAGAGCCAGAAAGAAAGAAGGAAAGGAATCCTTGATTATTATACAACTATTCTAGCTGATAGAATATGCTTCATGTCCCTTGAAGTAGATACACAACTACAGAGGGAGCTTTCTATTTCATAAAAGTCATCATGGGCCCAAGAAGTTGTTTCCCTGGTTTTAAAATCCCAGACTCTTGGAGGATTTTACAGGAGAGCCCTTACTCTCAGAATTTCCTTCTGAGAGATGCCTTGGGGTTTACTTGTGCTCTTTGAGAATTAGCCATAGAATCAGAGTTTTACAGAGCCAGAAAGAAACCTCAAAACCATACATCTTTTACTCAACGTCATGGATCATGGAAAGGCTGTTCATCTCTAGTGAATATGTTATATATATATTTTTTATTTACAGAATTACTTTTAAAGACTATAGAACTATCACAAGAAGAACAAAATGGCCCTCAGACATGATATAGCCCCTCTCCAGAAATCAGTTTTCTCTTTATATCTATTATTGATTCTAACCTTGGGAAAGCCTTCCTATTATCCTTCGAGCCCTGCTAAAAATGAGGTACTCGGGGTCAAGGAAAAAAAATCCAATAGTAACACTCAGACTTTGGGAATAAATGACCTCCTGGACACAATTAGCACCATCCTTCACCTGAGAGATGGCAAGAATCAAGAGAGAGGGAGAGGAAAAAAAAATACCTAGGTTCAAATGATGACTTTTAGAATAATTTTCTCTTCCGGCCACATTTTACTCTAATGACCATGCTAATCTAGTCTTGATTAGCATGACCATGAAAATAATTATCATTTATATGCAATTTTAAATCTTAAAAGTCTTGGTTAAAATGTTCTTTCCTGCTACAGGACATGTAATATTGACTAGAGTAATGAATTCATTATGGTGTTTCTAACTTTTTTCCCCTCCAAATCTATAAATGTGTATCTTATAACATCCAATTGCTAATACTAGCACATAGACTGTGTATTACATCTTTAATGTGTCTTTCTGATAATTAATATTTTTAAGTTTTAATTTATATGTAATTTTACTGTGATACATGGAGAGACATTTCTGTAATGTATTTATATTGTAAACTTTTTACATAGAAAATTATATTTTTCCTAGTCTTTTGTTGTATCTTCACATATATCAATCTTTTATGTTAAGAAAACAAAATTTATTTAGATTTATGTACTCACTATTTTGTTTAGAATATAGAAAAAATGTATTTCTCCTCATCAAATAATAACACTGAATAGACCCATTTCTATATTTAATCAAATAGACCTATTTATGTCTTTTAATGCTTTAGAATTATACTACCAATACACGCATTTGAAGAATTGAAACTATGAGCAGATTTTAATGTTACAAAATATGTGCAACAACAACAAAAAAGACTGATTCAAAGAGAACCACTTGATGTCATTTTAAATGTGTTATATTACAACAGTTCTTCTTTATGATAATGTAAAAATAAAACTACATAGATTTGGGGTGGAGGAGTCAACTGGCAGATACCTTCAAATCTTAATAAGGAAGATTTAGGTATCTTCTACATCTGCAAATATGAAATTTCTTCTCAACTATTACTATCAGAAATTTGTAAGAGGCAAAGTATTACCATGATAAGAATGTGTTTAAAGAAAGTAGTTTGGGGTACCTGGGTGGCTTAGTTGGCTAAGTGTCTGCCTTTAGCTCAGGTTACCATCTCAGGGTCCTGGGATGGAGCCCTGCATCAGGCTCCCCACTCAGTGTGGAGCCTGTTTCTCTCTCTACTTCTCCCCCTGCATGTGCCTGCTCTCTTGCTTTCCCTCTCTCAAATAAATAAAATCTTAAAAAAAATAGTCCCATTTTTTGGTCTAAATATGACTTTATAAAATTTTATGAAAATTGAGATAAAAAATAACTAAGCTTCTAGATGTTCTAAAATTTTTTGTTATTTTTATTTTGTCAATTTATTCTTTTAAATGAGAAACAAAGTATTACTCATATAGGATACTAGTCTAAGGTACACAGTGCTTTGAGATGTTAAGAATATCTGTTGTCTATTCTATTGTGCTTTTATTACTCTTAAGGCCTATAGGTTAAGCTGTTATAACCAAATTGGAGAAGACTCACTTGGGGGCTATTAGAAGAAATACAGTTTCTAGTATTCCATTCAGGAAATATTGGTTTAATAGCTCTGGTGTGGAATCTGGAAACTATTTTAATGAGCACTCTAGGTATATAAATACTTTGGTATTTATATACTCTAGGTATATAAATACTTTGGTATAAGAGATCTACTGACCTATATGTAGAACTCATAGGGTAGTTAAAAATGATGAAAATTAAAATAACTTGGCATGGGAAGTGAGCCTTTACTCTGCTACCCCTACCTACTTTTTGTATGGGGATCTCACTGTGACCCTATAAACCTCAACTTCCTCATCCTAATATGAGTATACTTTGAGAATCAAATGACGCAAAAATAATACAAAGGCTAAGTAGCTAAGAAATTATGATATAAATACTATCTCTGCTTGACTATCTTCCTAGCATACAGTAGGCTAAAATTAGTGAATATGGTGATAGGGGAGATACTAAGTTATACATGGCAACAAAAGTATTGAGACCTTCATTTACTTACTGATCTCTTATGTAGGGGAATTGTGTGATAAATAAAAGCTCAAAGTCTGGTGTCAAATACATATATCATACCCTAGCTCTGCCACTTTACATTTTGCAGTATTGGAAGTATCATTTAATCTCTCTATGCCTTAATTTTGTCATTTATAAAGTTAAGATGCTAATAATATCCTACTTTATTAGATCATTTTGAAGAAAAATTAAAACACATGTAAAATACTTATTATATTTTCTGAAATACATGAGAAGTAAAATATTGTTACTATTATTATTTTATTATGTATCAAGTACTATGATAGATGCTGATAAACAAAAATGTATTTTCCTGGATCTACAATAAAATGCATTTATAAAGTTACAATTTTAATTGTGTTATATCAGATAGTTACAGAGAACTGTAAGATTTCAAACAAGGGATACCTAATTTAGTCTGAGGTCTGTGTGAGGCAGGAGTGAGGCTTTTCTTAGGTTGTGATACTTTAAAAGGATAAGGAAGGAGTTGCCCACAGGAAAAAGACAGGTGGATCCAAAGAGTACTGCATGTAAGAGAAACAGTATATACAGGGCCATGAGCAGCAGTGGAAACTGGTGATCATGCAATACAAAGGGAAAGTCACCTTAACCAACTGCAGAAGCAAGATGAAGGTTGACGTACCATGAAACTGTAGAAGTCAGCAGAGGAAAAAGCATGCAAGCTCTTGAGGCCCTGTAGGTAGTGTGCAATAATGTCTTACTAATGAAAAGAAGATACAGAAAGAGGTAATTTGATCAAATGAGAATTACAATGAATTAAATATGGAAAATAGATGTGGAGTGTAGAAATAAAAGACAAAGAGATAAGTCTAAATCAGTATACATCCAAAACCATACCTATAAAGCAAATGAAATTATTGGAATGGAAAGAAGACATATAATGGGAGACTCTAATGTACCTATTTCACAAGCACTTGAAAAAATTAGAAACATAGAAAAGATCTGAGGAAAAGGGCAACTAACAAATTTGATCTAATTGATACATACAGAAAGATACACTGAAAAGAAAAAAATATATATATTATTTCAAATATACAAAAAAAATTAACAAAATTTGCCATATGCAGGGGAATTATGAAACCTTTAATAAAATCAAAAAGATTCTCTGATTCTGTGGTAATAAGGCAGAAATCTGTAACAAAAAGCTAGATAGTCCCTATTTTCAAATTAACAATATAATACCAAATAACATGACTCAAAGAAGTGATAAGGAAATTTAACAATATTTTGATTAAGAAATAATAAAATATGACATATAAAAATTTGACAGATATGATAAAAGCTTTGGGTATCAGAATATTTATAGCCTAAACTACATATATTTGAAAAGAATAAAGACTTAAAATCAGTTCTCTAAGTAGCCTTAATTTCTAGGTAGCTCTAATTTTTTAAGAAATTAGAAAAGGGGCACCTGAGTGGCTCAGTTGGTTAAGTATCTGACTCTTGATTTCAGCTCAGGTCATGACCTTCAGATGTTGAGATGGAGCTTTGCACTGGGCATGAAGCCTGTTTGATTCTCTCTCTGCCCCTCTCCCCCAATTCTCTCCTTTCCTCAAAAAAAAACAAAAAACAAAAACAAAAACAAAAAACAAACAAACAAACAAAATTAAACCCAAATAAAATAGAATACAGGAAATTTAAAAAATTAGAAATTAATAAAATAAAAATACATTATAAAGTAGAGATCAATCAAAAGTTGGTTGACTGCAGGATAAAAGTTCAATCAGGAGAAAAAGGAGAAGAAATAATTTACCGATTTCAAAAGTAAGAAGTTTATCACTATAGATCCTAGAGATACTAAAAGTTAATAGAATATTATGCTTAATTTTTTAAAGATTTATTTATTAGAAAGATAGAAAGATTGTGGGAGGAACAGAGGGAGACAATTTTCAAGCAAATTCCCAACTGAGCACAGAGCTCAATGCAGGGCTTGATTCCAGGACCCTGAGTTCATGAACCCAGCCAAAATCAAGAGTCAGACTTAAATGACTGAACCACCCAGGTGTCCCTATGTATAAGTTTTAAAAACTTGAAAATATGAATAAAATAAATACATTCCTTGAAAATTACAACTTACCAAAACTAAAAAAAGAATTTAAAATGTGAATAATCATATATTTATTCATTATATATCCAGATACATGGATAGGCATGTTTCTGTATATAAATTGAAGAGAAAGAGAGAAAGAAAAAGGAAGAAAGTAAAGTGCTAAGATCTCTGTGAATAAACAAGTTATAAATATATTAAGCTAAAGTTGTCACTTTTTTAAAATATATGCCCAAGTATGTATGTGTGTGTGTGTGTATGTGTGTGTGTGTATATATATATATATAATATACTAAGTAAATCCAGTAATAAGAGGAGCTGCTGTCTTTTTTTTTTTTTTTCAGGAGGATTATTTTATTTTATTTATTTTTTTTTTATGTTTATTTTTTTATTTCCAGCATAACAGTATTCATTATTTTTGCACCACACCCCGTGCTCAATGCAATCCGTGCCCTCTATAATACCCACCACCTGGTACCCCAACCTCCCACCCCCCGTCCCTTCAAAACCCTCAGATTGTTTTTCAGAGTCGGAGGAGCTGCTGTCTTTTAAAGAAAGTCCTTAGTAAATATATTAAGTAACTTAAAGTTTGTTTAATTGAAATAACTCTAGACCTTTCAAACAGAGAATCTAGAAAGTAGATTATAGAAAACAGAGAAGCTGAGAAATGAATCAAGCACAAAGATTAGCAATATCAGGAAAGAGTTACTTTTAGGGTGGAAAGGACAGGAAGGAGCTAATATTATTAGAGACCAGAGTCAGGCTGCCCAGCCATGCTAGAGGTATGGAGGAAACAAACTGCTGCCTGAAAAAGGAGAGGGAGAAGGGAAGAAATATCTGGTTTCTCCCCTCATCATGCCCTCCCAGTCTTCTGCCACAGCTTCCCTGGAAATCAAAGGGAAATTAGAATGGTAAATTTTGACTCTTATAATCTCCAAGAAAGCAGCAGAAGTGTAAAACGTGGATCAGAGAGCAAACAGGGAGTTGACCAGCACAGGAATCCAATTAGACTTTAATGATTAAAAACCTAAAGCAACATGCACAGTAAAGTCTAGAAAGCAGGCTTCTCTGAGTAAGCATACTATAGGTAGGCTTTCAGGTAGCAGGGAACAAGGAATACTTCCTTAAAATCATTAATGAAAGGTGCCTGGGTGGCTTAGTCAGTTAAGTGTCTGCCTTCAGCTCAGCGTCATGATCCTGGGGTCCTGGCTCCAATCCCACATGGGGCTCCCTGCTCAGCGGGGAGTCTGCTTCTTCCTCTGTCCCACCCCCCTGCTCATAATCTCTCCCTCTCTCTAATAAATAAAATCTTTTTTTAAAAACATCATTAATGAACTGATTGAGAGAAATATAACAAAAGCACAGGTTTGGGTCTCCACTCTGGCTCTGCCACTTTCAAGCTATAGGCCTTCTCCAAGACATAGATTTTTAATCTATAAAATGTGGATAGTAATAGATTTTGACATAGATAGCCTTTGAACAGATACGAATAATTAAAGAAATAATGAGTAAAAGTGATTCACACATGGCTTAGCTGAGAGTACACAATAATGGTGGATTATAATATTATTGGAAATTAGAAAAAAAATAAAAATGTTATCTTAAAAATAGCTTTATAAAAATCTTGTTTTAATTTCTTTTTTCTATTTATCAGTATAATTACCCTAATTCATTAAATCTAGATGCCCTCTAATGTAAGATATCATTATGTTATGTACCTCTAAGAAAGAAAAACTCAACTCTGACATAATATTTCATTATTTTTCTCACTGAATTGCATGCCACTAGAAGTAAAGCAGTTTTTGTTTAAAGTCAGCAGGATGTTCCTGGCAAAGTGGAATAGGAGGCCCATATCAACATAACCCTGCACAATGTATGAATTGATCATACTAGCTTCATGCTGCTTTGAAATTTTTCATCTGCTCCATGGAATTATTGATTTCTCCTGCCCTCAAATTTTGCTTAATACATGGTAGATGATCTTTTTGCATGGATCCCATCAACAAAATGTAACAAAGGCTCATCTATTTACAAATGAAGTAAAGCTGAGAAGCTAACTAAAAACTTCTGCACAGCATAGGAAACTATTGATGGAAGGCAACCTACAGAATGGGAAAAAAAATTTATAAACCATATATTAGATAAAGGGTTAATATCTAAGATATATAAAGAACTCATACAACTCAATTTTAAAAATCCAATTAAAAAATGGGCAGAAGATCTGAACAAACATTTTTCCAAGAAGACATACATATGGCCAAAAGGTACATAAAAAGGTATCCAATACCATTAATCATCAGAGAAATGCAAATCACAGCTACGATGAGATATCACCTTATTTATACCTATTATTGAAAAACAAACAAACAAACAAAACAAAGAACCAAAACAAAGCAAAAAAAAAAAAAAATTCCACAAGGAATAACAAGTGTTGGCGAGTATGTAGAGAAAAGAGAACTTTGGGCAGTGTGGGTGGGAATGTAAACTGCTGTGATTACTATGGAAAACAATAAGGAGACTCTTCAAAAATTAAAAATAGAACTCCTATATGACCAACCATTCCATTTCTGGGTATTTATCTGAAGGAAATGAAATCACTCTCAAAAAGATATCCACACCCTCATGTTCACTGTAGCATTATTTACAATAGTGAAGATGTGAAAACAACTAAGTTTGCATTCATGGGAAACTGGATAAAAAACCTGTAGTATATATACAATGGAATATTATTCAGCCATTAGTTTACAAAAAAAAAAAAAAAAGGAAATCCTATCATTTTTGACAACATAGATGGAACTTAAGGACATTATGCTAGGTGAGATAAGTCAGACATCAAAAGACAAATACTGTATGATCTCACATGTGGTCCAACAAACTTATGTAAGTCCAACAAAAACAAAAGCATAGGTACAGAAAAGAGATTGGTGGTTGCCAGAATCATGAATTGGGGAATGGGCAACATGAGTGAAAGCACTCAAAAGTTATATGCTTCCAGTTATAAGTCTTGGGGAGGTAATATACAACATGATGACTATAGTTAACAGTACTGTATTGCATATTTGAAAATGGTTAAGAGAGTAGATCTTAAAAGTTCTCATCATAAGCAAAAGTAAATTATAACTAATACAGTAATGGATATTAACTAAAGTTGTGGTAATCTTATTGCAATATAAACACATGCTAAACCATTATGTTGTAGACCTGAAATTTATACATTATTTCAATAATAAATTAAATTAAAAATAAAAGGAAGTGCATTGGGACACACAATTTCTTTTTCCCCTTGAGTTTACTAAAGCATTTGTGTGTCACTTTGCAAGGAGATGTAGACTTGTGGTCATTTCTCTAAAGACAAATATTTCTTTCAATCATATGAAATTAATGTTACATAACATTCTTCCTGGAACCTTCAATATATAACATAACTTTTCAATATAACATAACCTTTGTTAAAATACTGAGTCATAGTAAACTTCTTAAAGCTATTTGAAATGTCAACTAAAGTCCAAACAAGTTATTGTGAGAAATACACAAAGTCTACTGCTGTGAGGGCGGTATGATAAACACACCATGCCAAGCTGTCATCTGATCAGCAACAGCTGTAAAATAACAGTGATTGTAAGATTCATCCTAACTCAGATGTGATGCTCAGAATCTATAAAACATTATTATATTTACTCAGGTCCCAAGTCAAATCAAGAGGAACTGAAAAGGACAGAGATTAAAGGAGAGTCAAGCACAGACTTTGCTATGAAAGAAGTCAACTTTTAATACACAGAAAATAATAGTACCTACTTAAGGATTTATCAAAATCCAGAATACACTTTGAACATTTAACTAATGATTGGACATATAATTTATACATTACCAGAGAAATATCTTTTTATTTTAAAAGAATTTATAAGCATGAGTTTTATAGATTTTTTTTCTAAAATTGGCAATACACTTTTTTCAAAAGTTTGGAGGAAAACCTGCATTTTACAGCATAGCTGGGATGAATACCAGTTAAAATATTTTATTTTAGGAGAATCATCTAAGTCATTATAAACTAAAAAAAAAAAAGGAAAAAAGGAAACATGACACATGATCACTCAGAGTAGTGAATGGGCATGCAGATTTCAAAACTTAAGGTAACATGGGCATGAAAAAATATCATTATCAAAGCAAAGAATAACTAAGATGTGTGGTAGAATGTGATGACTCATGAAATTAGTAATATGTTGCTAACGGCACCTAATATAGCATCGAATTACATTTTTTATATCCTTTATAGTCCTGGTTAAGCCATTCAACACCCCTGAGAGATGAATCAATGCATTTATCTCTAGATCACAAAGGAAGAAAAGTTTCAGTAATTAGCTATTTTCAGGAGACCACAGAGTGGTAGAGATAAATTAACAAAGAAGGTTGTGGCTTCTCTATGATCTCTGTTCATCCTGACTCCAGGGTGACATTAACAAGAAGTAGTTACAGTTCCACTGTAGCCAGCTGTAGCCACAGTCTGACAGACAGTAATGGAGGATGATCTATTAAATCAACCTGAAGCAAAGAATGATGTTTTGGTTATGATTCACAAGACAAAGTAAAATCACAGTGAGGTTCCAGTGGGAAGGGATGTTAACAGAGGCCTTGGCCTTTGATGTGGATTGCTGTATCTAACGCCAGAACCAAAACTATAAGGAAACACCATAGCATCTGGGAGCATAAGAATCTAATGAGGTTTAAGATTTAATTCCTTCTGAATTTCCAGATGTGTCTAAGAAGCTATTAATTTTCTAGTCACTAAGAAGTCAGAATTGAATAGGCCTAATAAGAAAACTTTTATAGAATATTGCTCTCACTCATATTGGGACTGATTGGACCAGATGGAAAATATGCATTTCCTCTCCTTAGAATAAATTAAAATATCAAAACCTGAATTCCCTCCATTTTCCAAAGTCTTCCTCTGTTTGCATCACTCTGTCCACTTCTAACTTTCTCCAACCATATAAGAAATCACACATAAATTAGAGGTAGGCTTACTAATGGATTAACATATAAAATATATGTTTATTTAATGTAGAACCATTTGCAATTTGTGGTAATCAAAGCCTTGTGAGAAAACAGAAGTGAACACAGAGAAGATGTGTCTCTGGAGGACCATACAGACTAATGGAGAAATTGTGTCTACAAATATATAAATGTAATAAAAGTAGCATAGAGGAAGTGATAAATAGAAGTTGAAATACTATCCTGTGGCAATCAGAGAGGGAATGACTAATTGCTGTTGGAGAGATCAGTGTCAGTGACAGCTTTTCTGAGGAGATAGTATTTAAGTCTCTTTACTCTTTTGAAGTGCTTTCAACCAGTCTCCAAGTTAATGCTGGTCCCCAGACACAGGGCACCCTCGCTCGTATTAGGGGTATCACTTTCCAACCGGTCACCTCTGGTGGCTCTCTCCCCCTTTTGTTTATTTTCCGATAATCAGTTCACCATTCCCACTCCGCTTTACCTGCCCACTGGCATCTTCTGCCCCTGTAGAGATCCAGACGTTTATAATTCTTATCTCAGTCTGATTTCATGAGTGATCAGAGTTCTTTGGTTGGTAATCAGCTCACTTTAGGGTACAGGTTTAAAAGGTGCCTCCTCCTACTTCCCCGCCATCTTGTCCCCCCTTTAAGTCTCTTTGGAAAGATTTCCATGAATAATGTAGAGAAGATAAATTCAAATTGAGAGACTGCATGAGTAAAGGCAAAAAAGAAAAAAAAAAAAAAAACCTTGCAAAGTGCATATTGTTTTTGGAAAACTAAAAGGAGTGAGTTTTTCAAAAGGAAAGGAAGAATAATATGCTTCAACTTTTTTGAGCTTCTCTGATGTGTTTGCTGTTCACTTCAATCAGCTTTCTGTTGTATATTCTGCTTACTTGTGTTTAAACGTAGATTATGGCTGAGTTTACTTGTCATTTGCACAAATCTAGTGTTTGTGTGCAATTTATTTTTTCTAATGATATTCGCAATATGCTCCATTGCACATTCTTTCCTACACTGTGATATTGCCACACCTGAAACAAATGGTGGAGTCTTATTTCACTTCCACTGACTCTGGGCTATCCTTCTAACTTGCTTGTAACCAAAAGAGTAGAGGAAGTGATGCCACATGACTTCTAACACTAGGTCAGAAAAGGCCGTGTAGCTTCTCCCTGTTTCTCCTATAACAATTACTCTCAGAATACTCCCTCCTGGAACCTAGCTTATATGCTGTGAGAGGCTCAAGTGATATGGACAGGTCACATGAAGGCATTCCAGTGGTCAGTATCACGTGATCCCAGCCAGAGTCCCCCTAGCTCGGGTGTCAGACACGGGACCCAAAAGCTATGCTAGAAATAGATTTTCTCCCGCAGATGCTTCAGCCTCCCTCTCATGTCACCCACAGACATTTGAGTTTACCTTGCTGAAGTCTCAGACATTGTGTGCCATAGGGTAGCTTTTCATTTAACTTACCTTTGTAGATTTTCCTTTAACTTATCTTTTCTGCTTTAATGATTGACAGAATTTGTGAGCATAATAAAATACTGTTTTGTGCCACAGAGTTGACAGTGCTTTATTACAAGGCATAATAACTGGAATACTTTTCCTTCCTGAGTAAGGAAGTATTGCTAGGACATTGCTAGTCTCTACATCACAGCCTTCCCTGCAACTTAATGGGGGCACATGATTATGTCCTGTGGTAATCAAAGCCTTGTGAAAAAATAAATGTGAGTGAAATATGAAATATGACAATGAAATATGAACAGAAATGATGTGTGAATTTCTAGGCCTGCCCCATAACATCCTGCAGTCAATTGCTATATACTCATAGACAGTCCTGTGACTCAACTTAAACCATGAAATAATAACAATGCCCTTCAAGACATCAAAGAAATAAGACAGTAAGAAACTACAACTTTGAATGCCACTCTACTTGGATGATTACAAGAATGAAATAAATATGTATTATTTGTTAGACCGACTAATCTTACACTGTGACATAATGCAATATGTCATCTTCTTTTCTAAAAAAAAAAAAGAGAGACTGAAAGGCACCGCAAGCTATCACATAGAATTGTAAAATAATTTGTTTCAGCCAGCTTATTTTGGATACTGTTTCTCAGCATTGTATACAAAGATGGCAATATGAGAAAAAGGATTGGAGTTTAAATTTAAACTCTCAAGAAAGCCTTGATTTGACCTCAGACAATTTTGAAAATAAGTGTAGTAAAAAGATGGAGTAAAGACTTACTATTTCCAGTCATATTGAGAACTTGATGCCAACTTTCAATTTCAAGATAATAAAGATGATTCTCTTTGCTTTCTCAACCTAAGGGAAAGAAGCAGAAGCAAAATCTCTATTTTAATGAAACAAAGACGCTATTATAAATAAGAAAACTATATATAAAAATGGGAAAAAAGAGGACCATTAAGGAATCAAAAAGGACCATTAAGGACCATTAGGGACCAAAAAGAGGACCATTGCAAGGAAAAGTCAAGCAAGCCTGTGTTAACTGTGTTGATAGTGCAGATGGAGTGAAAAAGATTGGTTTTGACAAGAAGCAACACAGCTCAAAATCATAAAAAGAATGGCAAGAAGCAGGATAGATGGGTTCTATAGTATATTGCATACTGGTTTCCATTTTTTGAAGCTCATCTTATCAAGAATTGGTTGACATCTATTCCCCACTCCTTAAATCTGGGCTAGCCTTACAACTTGCTCTGATCAATCAAATGTAGTGGAAACAATGTTGTGTGGGGTCCAGGAGTCAACAGATTTAAGCACTCCCCTTATTGGGAATCTGCCTTCCAGACTAGCCTGTGGAATAATGAAAGAGGACATAGGAGATGGTCTTAACTGAGCTGTCTTAGTGCAGCCACCCCATAACTGTTGAAGCAACTGACCCAGACACATGAATAAGCCCAGGCAACATCAACCAAGTCTACTATAGATCATGAGAGCTATACCCTGTTGACTCTAATCTTGAAATAAATAATAAATGGTTGTTTTAAGCCACTGAGTTTTAGGGATGTTTGTCATACATAGAGCAGTGAGAAATCCCAAAAGTAGCAAACCCTTAGTATAAGTGTCATTGCACCAAAAATTGAGTTCCCTTACAGGACACTGAAATAACCCCAAATCACAGATAAATGGAACTGAAAAAAAGAATTGGATGAAGTTGGCTCACTGAAAAACAAAATAACTAAAGGACAGTGGAATATGCCATAGTCAGTTCAGCCTATGATAACAAAACACCATAGACTGTGTGGCTTAAACAACAAACATGGATGTCTCATAGACTGTGTGGCTTAAACAACAAACATAGATGTCTCATAGTTCTCAAAGCTAGAAAGTCTAAGATCAAGATGTTGTCAGGTTCCATGTCTGGCAAGAGCCCTCCTTCAAGAGGTGGCTAATGGTCACCTCTTGCTCACCACATAGAGCAAAATATGTCTCTGGTATCCTCCTCTTCTTGTAGGGGCACTGATACCATCATGGGAGTTCCACCCTCCTGATATCTTCCAAACCTAATTATTTTCCAAGGTCCTCATCCCCAAATACCATCTCACCAAGGGTTAGGGCTTAAAATTATGAATTTGGAAAGACACAAACATTCAGTTCAGAGCTAAATGGTTGTATTAGTCCCAAGATCTTAGTGTTACTAACATCTATATCTGCCTTCTAAATAGAGTTCAATGTACAGCCCAAGAAATACCTACAGAGTTGTCATCAGATCATATAAGGCAGTGGAGTATAAGATTGCACAATGGTTTTGGAAGTCAATTTTATCAATTCTACATTTAATTTATCAATTTCACCTTTAAAATATATCTAGCAAATGTATACACACACATTCATAAAAATATATTTCTAAGAATTCCCAGAAACATTATTAGTAATAACAAAAAGGAGGAAGGGGGGGAAGAGAGAGGAAGAAGAGGAAGAGGGAGGAAGGAGAGAAGGGAAGCGAAGGGAAAGTAAATATCAATTAAAAATGTGTTAAGAGGGGCATCTGGGTTGCTCAGTTGGTTAAGTGTCTGACTCTTGATTTCTGCTCAAGTCATGATTTCAGGATCCTGAGATCACATCTCCCCTCTCATCCCACACCACATGTGTACTCTCTCTCTCTTTCAAAATAAATGAATAAGTCTTAATAAAATGTGTTAAGAAAGATACATAGAACATAAAAGGAGATCTGTGATATGTTTCTAAGTTCTAAAAATTTCACAAAATTGATAATGCACAAAATATAACATATTCTGTAATAATGTAATTCAATAAAAAGTAGCTTTGAAATTTATGTGGATATAATTTCTGAATTTCCTCAAGTAAAGTTTAAGTACTGTTGATTTAATAATAATTGAGAAGAAGAGGGAGAAAAGAAAAAATGGAAAAAAAAATCACATTACAAGTATAAAAATATTTTACTATTTAAAAGAGTATCAATTTAGCCATTCAATTAGGCATTGTACTCATTTTCAATATCATGACAAAGATGAACCTATGGGGAGGAGTCAAGATGGCAGAGAAGTAGGCTGAGACTACATCAGGTAGCAGGAGATCAGCTAGATAGCTTATTAAACCATTGCAAACACCTACAAATCCAATGGGAGATCGAAGAGAAGAAGAATAGCAATTCTAGAAACAGGAAATTGACTACTTTATGAAAGGTAGGACCGGCGGAGAAGTGAATCCAAAACAACAGGAAGATAGACCACGGCAGGAGGGGCTGGCTCCCGGCAAGCGGTGGAGCAACGAAGCACTAAATCAGGACATTTAAAAGTCTGCTCCACTGAGGGACATTGCTCCAAAGGCTAAACCGGGGAGAAGCTCACGCAGAGCCAGCGTGACCCTAGGTCCTGCAGGGTCACAGAAGGATCAGGGGTGTCTGGGTGTTGCAGATCTTGCAGGTATTAGGGGAAGCTGACTACAGAGACAGAGCCAAGGAGTGAGCTCTCAGCTTGGGGTTACCTTGAACTGGTCGCAGACTGGTGAGCTCGGAGTGCAGCCAGAGGCCAGGAAGACGGGAGTGATTGGGCTCTTTTCTCTGAGGGTGCAATGAGAAGTGGGGCCCCAAACTCTTGGATCGTCTGGGCCAGAGAATGGGAGGCCACCATTTTCATTCCTGTCCTCCAGAACTCTACGGAAAGCATTCAGGGGACCAAGGCTCCCGAAAGCGAACCCGAGCAGATTACTTAGCCCAGACCCTGGTAAGGGCTGTGTAATTCTGCTTGGGGCAAAGACACTTGAGAATCACTACAACAGGGGTCTCTCCCAGAAGATCAACAAGAAATCCAGCCAAACCAAGTTCACCTACCAAGGAGAGTAGTAGAATTCCAGAGGAGGAGAAAGCATGTGTGTGTATATATATATATATATATATATATATTCTTTTTTATATTTTTTCTTTGTTTTCTTTTTCTAATTTTTTTCCTTTTTTTTCTTCTTTTTCTGAACTTCTTTTTATCCCCTTTCTTCCCCCACCAACGCCGATTTGGGGTCTCTTCTGAATTGGTTAAAGTGATTTTCCTGGGGTCTTTGCCACCCTTCTGTATTTTACTTGCTCATTCATATACTCTTATCTGGACGAAATGACAAGGCAGAAAAAAATCACCACAAAAAAAAAAAAAAAAAAAAAAAAGAACAAGAGGCAGTACTGAAGGCTAGTGACCTAATCAATACAGACATTGGTAATATGTCAGATCTAAAGTTCAGAATGAAAATTCCCAAGGTTCTAGCTGGGCTAAAAAAGGCATGGAAGATATTAGAGAAACCCTCTCTGGAGAGATAAAAGCCCTTTCTGGAGAAATAAAAGAACTAAAATCTAACCAAGTTGAAATCAAAAAAGCTATTAATGAGGTGCAATCAAAAATGGAGGATATTAGTGCTAGGATAAATGAGGCAGAAGAAAGAATTAGTGATATAGAAGACCAAATGACAGAGAATAAAGAAGCTGAGCAAAAGAGGGACAAACAGCTACTGGACCATGAGGGGAGAATTTGAGAGATAAGTGATACCATAAGATGAAACAACATTAGAATAATTGGGATTCCAGAAGAAGAAAGAGAAAGGGGAGCAGAAGGTTTATTGGAGAGAATTATTGTAGAGAATTTTCCTAATATGGCAAAGAGAACAAGCATCAAAATCCAGGAGGTGCATAGAACCCCTCTCATACTCAACAAGAAAAGGTCCATGCAATGTCATTAAATGATGAAACTGATGAGTCTTAGTGACAAGAGAATATCCTGAAAGCATCCCGGGAAAAGAAGTCTGTAACATAAAATGGTAAAAATATTAGATTGCAGCAGACATCTACAGAGACTTGGCAGGACAGAAAGAACTGGCATGATATATTCAGAGAACTAAACAAGAAAAATATGCAGCCAAGAATACTATATCCAGCTAGGCTATCATTGAAAGGAGGAGAGATAAAAATCTTCCAGGACAAACAAAAACTGAAAGAATTTGCAAACACCAAACCAGCTCTACAGAAAATATTGAAAGGTGTTCCTCTAAGCAAAGAAAGAGTCTAAATGCAGTAGATCAGAAAGGAACAGAGACAATACACAGAACAGTCACCTTACAGGCAATACAATGGCACTAAATTCATATCACTCGATAGTCACCCTGAATGTTAATAGGCTAAATGCCCCAATAAAAAGACACAGGGTATCAGAATGGATAAAAAAACAAAACACATAAATATGTTGCCTACAAGGAACTTATTTTAGACCGGAAGACACCTCCAGATTTAAAGTGAGGGGGTAGAAAACAATTTACCATGCTAATGGACATCAGAAGAAAGCTGGGCTGGCAAAATTATATCAGATCAATTAGGTTTTAAGCCAAAGACTGTAATAAGCGAGGAGGAAGGACACTATATCATACTTAAAGTGTCTGTCCAACAAGAAGATCTAACGATTTTAAATATTTATTCCCCTAATGTGGGAGCAGCCAACTATATAAACCAATTAATAACAAAATCAAAGGAACACATCAACAATAATAGAGTAATACTAGGGGACTTTAACACTCCCCTCACTGAAATGGACAGATCATCCAAGCAAAAGATCAACAAGGAAATAAAGGCCTTAAATAACACACTGGACCAGATGGACATTACAGATATATTCAGAACATTCCATCCCAAAGCAGCAGAATACACATTCTTCTCTAGTGCACATGAAACATTCTCCAGAATAGATTACATCCTGGGTCCTAAATCAGGTCTCAACTGGTATCAAAAGACTGGGATCATTCCCTGCATATTTTCAGACCACAATGCTCTAAAGCTAGAACTCAAACACAAGAGGAAATTTGGAAAGAACTGTAATACGTGGAAACTAAACAGCATCCTTCTAAATAATGAGTGGGTCAACCAGGAAATTAAAGAAGAATTGAAAAAATTCATGGAAACAAATGATAATGAAAACACAATGGTTCAAAATCTGTGGGACACAGCAATGGCAGTCCTGAGAGGAAAATATATAGCCATACAAGCCTTTCTCAAGAAACAAGAAAGGTCTCAAATGTACAACCTAACCCTACACTTTAAGAAGCTGGAGAAAGAACAGCAAAGAAAGCCTAAACCCGGCAGGAGAAAAGAAATGATAAAGATCAGAGCAGAAATTAATGAAATAGAAACCAAAATAACAATAGAACAAATCAATGAAACTAGGAGCTGGTTCTTTGAAAGAATTAATAAGATTGATAATCTCCAGGACAGACTGTCAAAAAAGAAAAGAGAAAGGATCCAAATAAATAAAATCATGAATGAAAGAGGAGAGATCACAACTAACACCAAAGAAATACAAACAATTAGAAGAACATACTATGAGCAACTCTATGCCAACAAATGTGACAATCTGGAAGAAATGGATGCATTCCTAGAGACATATAAACCACCACAACTGAACGAGGAAGAAGTAGAAAACCTGAACAGACCCATAACCAGTAAGGAGATTGAAACAATCATCAAAAATCTCCAAACAAACAAAAGCCCAGAGCCAGATGGCTTCCCAGGGGTATTCTACCAAACATTTAAAGAAGGAGTAATTCCTATTCTCCTGAAACTGTTCCAAAAATAGAAGTGGAAGGAAAACTTCCAAACTCATTTGATGAGGCCAGCATCACCTTGATCCCAAAACCAGACAAGAATCCCATCAAAAAAAGAGAATTACAGACCAATATCCTTGATGAACACAGATGCAAAAATTCTCACCAAAATACTAGCCAATAGGATACAACAGTACATTAAAAGGATTATTCACCACAACCTAGTGAGATATATTCCTGGGCTGCAAGGTTGGTTCAACATCCACAAATCAATCAATGTGATACAACACATTAATAAAAGAAAGAACAAGAACCATATGATACTCTTAATAGATGTTAAAAAAGCATTTGACAAAGTACAGCATCCCTTTCTGCTCAAAATTCTTCAAAGTGCAGGGATGGAGGGTACATACCTCAATATCATCAAACCATCTATGAAAAACCTACCACAAATATCATTCTCAATGGAGAAAAACTGAGAACTTTTCCACTAAGGTCAGGAACACGGCAGGGATGTTCATTATCACCACTGCTATTCAACATAGTACTAGAAGTCCTAGCCTCAGCAATCAGACAACAAAAAGAAATTAAAGGCATCCAAATCGGCAAAGAATAAGTCAAACTATCACTCTGTGCAGATGATATGATACTATATGTGGAAAACCCAAAAGACTCCACTCCAAAACTGCTAAAACTTGTACAGGAATTCAGTAAAGTGTCAGGATATAAAATCAATGCACATAAATCAGTTGCATTTCTCTACACCAACAACAAGACAGAAGAAAGGGAAATTAAGGAGTCAATCCCATTTACAATTGCACCCAAAATGATAAGATACCTATAATAAACCTAACCAAAGAGGCTAAGAATCTATACTCAGAAAACTATACAGTACTCATGAAAGAAATGGAGGAAGACACAAAGAAATGGAAAAATGTTCCATGCTCCTGGATTGGAAGAACAAATATTGTGAAAATATCTATGCTATCTAAAGCAATCTACACATTTAATGCAGTCCCTATCAAAATCCCACCCATTTTTTCAAATAAATGGAACAAATAATCCTGAAATTTATATGGAACCAGAAAAGACCTTGAAGAGCCAAAGGAATATTGAAAAAGAAAGCCAAAGTTGGTGGCATCACAATTCCGGACTTCAAGCTCTATTACAAAGCTGTCATCATCAAGACATGTGGCATGGTACTGGCACAAAAGCAGACACATAGATCAATGGAACAGAATAGAGAGCTCAGAAATAGACCCTCAGCTCTATGGTCAAATAATCTTTGACAAAGCAGGAAAGAATGTCCAATGGAAAAAAAACAGCCTCTTCAATAAATGGTGTTGGGAAAATTCAACAGCCACATGCAGAAAAAAGAAACTGGACCATTTCCTTATGCCACACACGAAAATAGACTCAAAATGGATGAAGGACCTCAATGTGAGAAAGGAATCCATCAAAATCCTTGAGGAGGACACAGGCAGCACCCTCTTTGACCTCAGCAGCAGCAAATTCTTCCTAGGAACATCACCAAACACAACGGAAGCAATGGCAAAAACGAACTATTGGGATTTCATCAAGATCAAAAGCTTTTGCACAGCAAAGGAAACAGTTAACAAAACCAAAAGACAACTGACAGAATGGGAGAAGATATTTGCAAATGACATATCAGATAAAGAGCTAGTGTCCTTAATCTATAACGAACTTAGCAAACTCAACACCCAAGAATACATAATGCAATCAAGAAATGGGCAGAAGACGTGAACAGACATTTCTGCAAAGAAGACATCCAGATGGCCAACAGACACATGAAAAAGTGCTCCCCATCACTCGGCATCAGGGAAATACAAATCAAACCACAATGAGATATCACCTCACACCAGTCAGAATGGTTAAAATGAACAAGTCAGGAAATGACAGATGCTGGCGAGGATGCAGAGAAAGGGGAACCCTCCTACACTCTTGTTGGGAATGCAAGCTGGTGCAACCACTCTGAAAAACAGCATGCAGGTTTCTCATAAATTTGAAAAGAGAACTACCGTATGACCCAGCAATTGCACTACTGGGTATTTACTCTAAAGATACAAATGTAGTGATCCGAAGGAGCATGTACACCTGAATGTTTATAGCAGCAATGTCCACAATAGCCAAAGTATGGAAAGAACCTAGATGTCCATCAACAGATGAATGGATCAAGAAGATGTGGTATATATACACAATGGAAAACTATGCAGCCATCAAAAGAAATGAAATCTTGCCATTTGTGATGATGCAGATGGAACTAGAGGGTATTATGCTTAGAGAAACAAGTCAATCAGAGAAAGACAACTATCATATGATCTCCCTGATATGAGGATGTGGAGATGCAACATGAGGGGTTAGTGGGGTAGGATAAGAATAAATGAAACAAGATGGGATCGGGAGGGAGACAAACCATAAGTGACTCTTAATCTCACAAAACAGACTGAGGTTTGCTGGGGAGAGGGGGTCGGGAGAGGGGGGTGGGGTTACAGACATTGGGAAGGGTATGTGCTATGGTGAGTGCTATGAAGTGTGTAAACCTGGTGATTCACAAACCTGTAACCCTGGGGATAAAAATACATTATATGTTTATTAAAAAAAAAAAAAAAGATGAACCTATGACCCTAATTCAGGTTCCTAATCCAGGTGATTGCTCTATATCACCTTGGGCTATCAGAAATTACACATGGAGGCATGTAAATTTTTTATGACCTCTGCTAAAAAAATTAAATTTTTTGCAAATTTTGAATTAATATTTTAATTTCAAGGTCTATCAAGAAAAAAATAGGGCTCATGTAAAACAGCATTTAGCTAATACTATAGTTAAAGGTTTTTAAAATTGTATTTAGTGTGGTGGGAATTTAAACCTCTTCTTTTAAAACTTAACACTTATCTGTATATGAATAGAAAATGGAGGAATATATGCCCAACTATTAACAGTAACTAGTAAGAGTAGGGAAAAGCAACTGGCATTCATTAGATTCAAATTTTAAATATACCTTTAAAATTTTTGCTATACTAAACATTTAATATAGAGTGTGTTATCTATTGTTTAAATATACTTTTATAGT
This sequence comes from Mustela erminea, assembly GCF_009829155.1. Taxonomy (NCBI): domain Eukaryota; kingdom Metazoa; phylum Chordata; class Mammalia; order Carnivora; family Mustelidae; genus Mustela; species Mustela erminea. The sequence goes on along the minus strand of NC_045623.1, from coordinate 48,720,749 downwards.
ACAGTAAGAATATTTTATATATTATTTTTATTTTAGCTTAATCAATAGAAGAAAATTACTCTTCATATATGGAAGGGAAAAAGCATAGTGGCATTTGGAACACTTGATGAGGTCAGAGAAAATGGCAAATGTAAACATTCTTAGGAACCTTAAAATGGAAATAAAATAATGACTAAAATGATTGTGATGTGGAGACTTTTAAGACCTCTACCAAATCAAATGATTCTTCTTTTGTGACTTAAAAACTTTAAAAAGGAAACATAATCAGTACCTAGAGATGCATCAGAAGAAACTTGAGGAAGAACATAGATGAAAAAAAAAAAAAAAGGAAGAAAAACCAGTAATATCTCTCTGCCTTCATAGAATTGTATAACAGTAGAGACAATATGCCAAAAAGTTTTTAAACCCCCTATCCTTTCACAGTTATTTTACCCTCCCCCAATTCTTCTGGCTAGGAAAATTGAAGCAAATGGATATATCTCCTATAGTATCCTTCCACTCTATGGTTTTGCCTTCCACTTACCCTCAGAGTCCTTAGAATCCTCTCCATTCCGTCAGGATGGGGGAAAAAAAAAAAAAAGTTGGAGAGATGCACTAGGAACCATGTGTGGAAATGACCATGCCTCAGTTACATGGTCCCACCTGCTATAAAAGGGTGGGGAAATGCAGTCCAGATACAAGTCTAAGAAGCTGCCAATGAGCAATGAGAGGCTCCACCACAATGGCCAGGAAAATATGAACCAGAGGTTCTGATATAGGGCCAAGAGCCAGAATTTCCCCTCTTAGATTTCTAAATCCTATGCGACGACTAGGATGGAAATAAGAGAAAATATTAAATTATATATGATGCCTTCTCATTTTACCTTCAAGAAAATCATCTGCCTTAAAGTTGGGTTTTTATTTTTAATGTTTGGGACTTATAAACTATAAGCAACATAAAAATATAATATGACTTTTTAGTAAAGAGGTTTTTTTTTTAAGATTTATGTATTTATTTGAAAGAGAGAGTGGGTGGGGGAGGGGTAGAGGGAAAGGGAGAGAGAGAATCTCAAGCCAACTTCTCACTGAGTGAAGAGCCTGATGCTGGCTCCATGGATCCCAGGACCCTGAGATCATGACCTGAGCTGAAATCAAGAGTCACCCCTCAACAAACTGAACCACCTAATCACCTTTATAAAGAGTTTCTTAAAGGACAAATATGCTATAGCTCACAGACTATTTGCACATAGTGATTTGTAAAGTATTATTCTCATTATAAAGAATGACAGAGCTTAGATATTTTCATTTTTAGGTACTAGCATTATAAAAGTCTTTTACAGTGAATAGACATAGACACTATATCAGTTATACTATTGCTAGCACAATATTCAGGTGCTATACTAGTAATAAAGAACTAGAAATAAAACTTCTAGAATTTACCATATAATATATTGATCAAAACCATTTTGGCTTACAATGAGGTTGTAAAATAAAAATAAAAAGAGAGCAATAATTATAGGAAGGGGTATTCTTAATTGAGGCTAGGATAGATAGATATTTCTCTCCTACAAGCTTTTAAATATTGTTTTTCCCAAACACTGTGGCAAAAGGAAAAAAAATAGCTGAGAATTAGTGTGTCTTCTCTTACCTATGGTGTGGAAGTGGGAGCTCTATCACCCAACCCAACAAAATACTTTAAAACACATGGGACAGCAGCTGGCCAAGAAGGAAGAAAGAGATGAATATTTCCCTGACAAGAAAACAAGAATTAGCAATAGGCTTCAAAAGCAGACTCTGCTGATAAAGAAAGGGTTTTCTAAATTACTTTGTGCTAAACTCTGTTTGGGCTACAATAACAAAATACCATAGACTAGGTGGCTTATAAACAATAGAAATTTATTTCTTACAGTTCTTGAGATTGGGAAGTCCAAGACCAAGTTACCAGAAGATTTCACCTGGTGAGAGCCTGTTTCCTGGTATATAAATGGCTTTTTTTTTTTTTTCCACTATGTATTCACATGGTGAAAAAGGGAAAAGAGCTCTCTTGGCTCTCTTTTATAAGGGATTTGCCCCCATGACCAAATTACCTTCCAAAGGCTGCATCTCCAAATATCACCACATTAGGAGAACAGGTTTCAACATAAGAATTTTGGGGGGCATATTCAGTGTATAGTATTTTGCCACCCCCCCTTAGTCTGTCAAGATGAACACCACATTGATGGTAGAATTTTACAGAAGGGCAACTGCATTATCCAGATGGAATTAAAGGATTAGAGATAAAGGCAGAGAAAGGAAAGCTGATGATAAAGCTATTGCCCCAACCTATGTGTTTGAGAGGTTTCAGGAGGAACTGCTGACAGAGATTATGGTTGTGTTTCCTATTAGAACTCTAGGAGGACAGATACTCCACCCAAGCCTGGAAAAGGCTATATCTAAGTAAACAGAGCAGTACATCATAGTTAGGCAGACTGAGGGTATGAGCTCAGTTTTGACTCCTGTGTGGAATAAGCAGAACACTGACTTGCATGCACAGCCCCAAAATTAGGCATGATAATTTATAGACTATCCAGTTGGAGTGCTGACAGAAGTAGTTACCATTCCAGTGGCAGAGGAAAAGGTCATGGCAGACAGTGTCTGTCACTGCATATATAAGTTACAACCAGAATTTTGGAAGCATCTAAACACCAAACACCAGTTAAAGCCATAGGAGAGTACTGGGTTTTTAAATCTCCCAAGGAGATTCTAATATGTAGTCAAAGTTGAGAAAGACTGCCTTTGAGAAAATTTACTAACAGACATGAAATTTTTCAACTTCAAGAAAGCATTGTGTGGTGCATTTTCATATATGCTATGCTTGATTTCATGCTAATCCCAAGATTAGAAAAACTGACCTTACTTTCCTGATGTTAATCTTAAACCTTAAAATAGGTGACTTGCGCAGATGAGTTGGGCAGTAGGGATGGGATTCAAATGGACTCTTTATTTAAAACTGAACTTTGTTCTCATTTAACTTAGCCTTTAACACACATTGTTTTCTGTGCTTTCTATCCTTGTATAGGCTGCATACTTTATGAAACACTTTTTTGGATATTCTCTCTGGAAAGATAATTATTATTCTGGCTATACTTCTTCCTTCATGATTATAATAGGATATGCAGTTAAGGACAATGATATGGGTTTTTAAGACCACACTTGCCCTGAACTTGGATTATTAGACCTCCTACTTTGATATTACTCTTTAAAGATCCAAGGGATGCCTGGGTGGATCAGTCAGTTAGAATCTGCCTTCGGCTCAGGTCATGATCCCTGGGTCCTGGGATGGAGCCCCATATTGGGCTCCTTGCACAGCTGGGAGCTTGCTTCTCCCTCTTCCTCTGCCACTCCCCCTGCTTGTGCTCACTTACTCTCTCTCTCTCTCTCCCTCTTTCTCTAACAAATAAATAAAATCTTTTTTTAAAAAAAGAGAGATTCTTTCTGATAGATTAGTTTAAGCAATAAAACATTGTACCACCATTTTACCTAAAAGATACTGAGATCTATAAGAACTGTGACATAATTAAGCCAAGATTTATAGAGATACTACTGTATGCAAGGTGCCATTCCTGCCATCAAGAAGTGCAAAGCCTTGTAGAAGAGCCAAACACAATAATAATCATAAATCACCATGTGCAGATACTATGCCAGAGACTCTATAAGCAAAGTTTAATTAAGCCTTAGAGCAGAGGGGTCATTATATCTGTTTTACAAATAAGGAAACTGAGGAAAGGGAAATGAAATTACTTGTCCATAATCACACAGCTAATGAGATATAAAGTCTGAATGTAATGTGATATATGTCAAAATAGTAGATCTTAATTCTCTAAATTCTTTAAAAAAGTACATTTTATTTTGGGTGAGCAGGGAAAGGTAGGATAATCTCTGGATTAGGCACTATCCTATCCTTTGATAAACTTTCCCCTGTAAGAGATGCTGGATGCCCATGATGAGTTTGAGAAGCATTGCAAACCAAGAGATAGGCTGAAGATCTGGTTAGCAGTCCAGATCCCCAGGCCACATTCCCTGTACAGAAGTAGCACACAGTCTAACCTCGGTGTTACTCTGATTTTCAGACACACGATAGATCCAGTTAGATCCAGTTCACAGCTGTATTTCATAAGATAGCATTGACCACATGATATCACACTTACTCATTTATATGACTGTTTTGCCCATTATACTACAAACTTCTACAGGGCAACAATTGCATTCCATAGCACCTATATACAGTTCCTGGCAACCACTATTTTATGTTGAATTTAATGGAAACAATATCACTTTGTGCTAGTAAACATCATCCAAAACTAGGATGCCTGGCTGGCTCAGTTGGTTAAGCAACTGCCTTTGGCTCAGGTCATAATCCTGGAATCCCAGGATCAAGTCTCACCTCTGGGCTCCCTGTTCAGCAGGAAGTCTACTTCTTCATCTGACCCTCCCCCACAACTCATACTGTCTCATTCTCTCTCAAATAAATAAAAAAATCTTTAAAACAAAAACAGAAAACATCATCCAAAACTAAAATGACAGACTATTAACCTAGCTTGAAACACCAAATCACTCCCTCACTCCAGAAGATCTATTAACATTTCCAGAGTGACTCGAAACAGAACATGATGGTAGATGCCAAAAGAGCCAGATGTATTTCAGGATCCATTTTTCTTAGGCTTTTTAGGCCATATGGCTCTTACCATTCTATAATGAGTCTTCAGGTTTAAGATTCAGAAGTCCATCATTTCCAGAATGCACATCCCAGACACAGAGCCCAGGCTATTTTGTTCCCAAGTTGACTTGGCTCTGGATCATGGTGTGATGAATTTATTATCTATAGCAGCAGGCATGGTGCTTTTTAAAAGCAAAATGCCAGAAACAGAAGCCCATTGATTAAAAAAAAAATTTTGCCAATTTTCTCCAAATACCATCAGAATAAACTATCATCAAACAAAAATTATTTTCCCCATAAATGATAGCATGGAACAAATTTATTGCATTCTCAACTCCTTTGAAAAGACTAAAAACAACCTAAGAAAACTTATTTAATTATCCTGCACACGATAATGTGTGCAGGATACTATGTTATGATATATTGTTACTATGATACTATGTTATATATGATAATGATACAGAACAGCTAAGACTACTGAGAACTTTACACAGAATTATCCAAGACTATGAACTAATAATGATGATATTAAAAGGATGTACTGATCTTTGCAGTATGGTTTGAAGCCGTAAAGAATTGCAAATGACAACAACTACATTTTGATATGCAGATAAAGGTCTAACATAAGGTAACTTTGCCTTCAAGCCTTTTATAATAATGTACAATAAACTCAAGGGATCCTCTTTCATTTTTTCTATAGAAACACAGATTGGCTTTATTTCCCAATACTGCACCTTTGATTACTACAAAGATGTCTCTACTCCTATGATGCTCTATTAAACATAATTATACTATCATTTTCCAATTTATATTGGAAGCACTACCATGAAAAGTCTGGTTTTAGTTATAGTTCTTCTCTGCATAAAAATAAAGGTAGTAAATATGTCTAATACCATCATATGTGAATGTTAGCAAAAGAAAATAGATCAACTGACCAGGGATTTCCTTTAAAAATTGCTATTAAATTTAAAAGATTAAAGTAATAAATATCAACACTGATGAAGTTGGGACACCAGTCAATATGTGTAGGAAATTAAACATCAAAACCACAGCACTGACTTGAATGCAGACCATTGAGAATAAACACAGAGTCTTTAGCATGTTATGAAGTCCAAACCTCTGACATTCATTGTATTTTTGCTGTTAGATTATCCACTTCATTAGCTAGCCAAAAACATTTATTTTTTTTTTCCTTAGTGGAAAGTATTATTTATTCTTTGGTATGGAAAGGAAGCAAAACCTCAAATGCCAAAAGCACTTCACTATTCTTCACCTGTACTTATCTCTGTTTAACTTCTCAAAAACATTATAATAATAATAAAAACAAAAATCACTTTCTCTACCAATGCCTCAAATATTCCAATTAAGAGCTGATATTTAATTCTACTAGCAAAGAGGTATATTGAAAGTTCATGAACAACATAGGATTGATGTGAAAAAGAAAGCTAGTCTGGGAGTAAAGCAAGGTATCTATGGAATGGAAAGATTTTTGAAGAGGTAAGATTGAATAAAAACATAGTACAAAAAAATCATACTAATAAATTATACTGTCTAGTAATTGCAATAGGTAAGGATTTGAAAAGTGAAATTGAATCGCCTAAAACAGAGTTATGGGACAAAAAATGTTTCAAACTGTATGACTTGTTTTGAACACAAGTATATAAATATACTGGAAAAAAATAAGTATTTTTAGGTCTTGACCAGACTCAGTAGGAAAAAAGAGATCATGATAAATTCATAATATAACTTAATATAGGTCCTGTGTACCTGATATTCTTGGTTTACTTCAGATCTTGTGATTGCATAATTGTTTCTAACAATGTCATAGGAAGTTATAATAAAATAGGCAAAGTTATAATAAAAAGGCAAAAAAAATAGATAAATAAAGATTATTACATTACTATTCATTGCAGAGATAAACAGAAACCATCTAAATGGCTAAAAAACTGAGAACAAATCAAATATCTTTAAGATATTTGGCACAAAACTAGACACGTAGATCAATGAAACAGTTGTGAAACCCAGAAATGGACCCACAACTATATGGTCAACTAATCTTTGACAAAGCAGGAAAGAATACCCAATGGAAGAAAAGACCATTTCTTCAAAAAATGGTGTTGGGAAAAGACAACAGCACAAGAGAACGAAACTGGACCACTTTCTTACATCATACAAAAAACTAAATTCAAAATGGATGGAAAACCTAAATGCGAGACAGGAAACCATCAAAATCCTGGAGAAGAAAATAAGCAGTAACCTCTTTCACCCTGGCCATAGCAAATTCTTACTAGATACATCTCCTGAGTCAAGGGAAACAAAAGTAAAAATAAATTATTGGGACTTCATCAAGATAAAAACTTATGAACAACAAGGGAAACCATAAAACTAAAAGGCTACATTTATAATGGGAGAATACATTTGCAAATGACATATCTGATAATGGGTTAGTATCAAATCTGTAAAGAACTTATAAAACTCAATACCCTAAAAACAAATAATCCAGTTAAGAAATGGGCAGAAGACATGAATAGACAGATGGCTAATAGGCACATGAAAATATAGATGTTCAACAGCACTCATCATCAGGGAAATACAAATCAAAACTACACTGGTCAGAATGACTAAAATTAACAACACAGAGAACGACAAATGTTGGTGAGAATGCAAACTGGTGCAGCCACTTTGGGAAACAGTATGGTGGTTCCTCAAAACATTAAAAATAGACTAGCCTATGACCCCAGCAATTACACCACTAGGTATTTACCCAAAGGACACAATAATACAGGTTTAAATGGATACGTGCATCCTGATGTTTATAGCAGCATTATCAACAGTAGCAAATTATGGAAAAAGCCCAAAGGTCCAATGACTAGTGTATGGATAAAGAAGATGTGGCCTGTGAAAAAACAAAACAAAACAAAAACAAAAAACAAAAACAGGGGAGGAGTCAAGATGGTGAAGAAGTAGCAGACTGAGACAACATCAGTTAGCAGGGGATCAGCTAGATAGCTTATCAAACCATTCTGAACACCTACAAATCCAACAAGGGATTAAGAGAAAAAGAGCAACAGTTCTAGAAACAGAAAATCGACCACTCTCTGAAAGATAGGAACAGCGGAGAAGTGAATCCAAAGCGACAGGAAGATAGACTGTGGAGGGAGGGGCTGACTCCCGGCAAGCAGTGGAGCAATGGAGCACAAAATCAGGACTTTTAAAAGTCTGCTCCACTGAGGGACATCAGTCCAGAGGCTAAACAGGGGTGAAGCCCACGTGAGGACAACATGGCCACACGTCCCATGGGGTCACAAAAGGATTGGGGGTATCTGAGTGTCACAGAGCTCACAGGTATTAGAGTGGAGAAGCAGGCTACAGAGACAGAGCTGAGGAGTGAGCTCTCAACTCAGGGTTACTTTGAATTGTAATACGTGACACAAACCACTGCTCTGTGAGTGGGGTCCTCACAAGATCTGGGGAGACCCCCCTGGAAGAGTTCAGGGATTTGTAGGGCACACAGCCAGAGACAGAGAAGCTTGGTCACAGGCTGGGTGAGCTCAGAGAGCAGCCGGAGTCCAGGGAGACAGAAGTGACTGAATGCTTTTCTCTGAGTGCACCCAGAGGCCAATGAGATGGGAGTGATTGAGTGCTTTTCTCTGATGGTGCACTGAGGAGTGGGGCCCTGAGCTCTTGGCTCCTCTGGGCCAGAGATTGGGAGGCCACCATTTTCATCCCTGTCCTCTGGAACTCTACAGAAAGCATTCAGAGGACAAAAGCTCCCGAAAGTGAACCCGAGCGGATTACTTAGCCTGGCCCCTGGTAAGAGCGGTGCAAGTCCACCTGGGGCAAAAATGCTTGAGAATCACTACAACAGGCCCCTCCCCTAGAAAATCAATAAGAAACCCAGCCAAGACCAAGTTCACTTACCAAGAAGAACAGCGGAATTTCAGAGGAGGAAAAAGCAAAGCATGGAATTCATGGCTTTCTCCCCATGAATCTTTAGTCTTGCAAAGTTAGTTAATTTTTTTAATTTAATTTTTTTTCTTCTGCTGAATTTTTTTAAATTTTTACCCTTTCCTCTTTTAACGTTTTTTAATTAGTTTATCTTAACAATGCCTTTCATAAAAAAAATATTTTTTGAACCTTCATTATTAGAGTCATATTTTATCCTTCATTGTATCTAACTTTATTTTTTTGTATACACATAGGGTTTTTTCTTCTATAAATTTTGGGGTACAACTTCTTCTAATAGATCAAAATACACCTTAAATCTAGTACCGGGCTTGTTCTAGCATCCAGCCTGAGCAAATTCTCTCCACTTTCTTTTTCTTTATTCTCCCAACCAACTTACCTTACCAATTCATTTTTTAGAAATTTAAAAACATACTTTTTTTTAACTTTATAATCATATCCCCTCCCTTCATTGTGCTTACCCTTACATATGTTTTCCATTCTTTAAAATTTTAGGAGGTAGTTTCTTCTAAGAGACCAAAATACACCAAAATTAAGTGGGTGACCCTGTTCTAGTCACCAGTCTAATATATATATATATTTTTTTCTTTTTTAACACTTTTTCTTTATTTCTTTTCTTTTAATTTTTTTTTCTGAACTACTTTTTACCCTCTTTCTCCCCCCCACAATTTGGGATCTCTTCTGATTTGGTTAAGCACACTTTGCTAGGGTCTTTGCCACCCTTTTAGCATTTTATTTGTTCCTACATATATTCTTATCTGGACAAAATGACAAAGCAGAAAAACTCACCACACACAAAAAAAGAACAAGAGGCAGTACCAAAGGCTAGGGACTTAATCAATATGGACATTGGTAATATGTCAGATCTAGAGTTCAGAATGATGATTCTCAAGGTTCAAGCCAGGCTTGAAAAAGGTATGGAAGATTTTAGAGAAACCCTGTCCGGAGAAATAAAAGCCCTTTCAGGAGAAATAAAAGAACTAAATCTAACCAAGTTGAAATAAAAAAAAGCTATTAATAAGGTGCAATAAAAAATGGAGGCTTTTACTGCTACGATAAATGAGGCAGAGAAAGAATTAGTGATATAGAATACCAAATGACAGAGAAAAAAGAAGCTGAGCAAAAGAGAGACAAACAACTACTGGACCATGAGGGGAGAATTTGAGAGTTAAATGATACTATAAGAGGAAACAACAGTAGAATAATTGGGATTCCAAAAGAAGAAGAAAAAGGGGAGCAGAAGGTATATTGGAGAGAATTATTGTAGAGAATTTCCCTAATACGTCAAAGGGAACAAGCATCAAATTCCAGGAAGTGCAGAGAACCTCCTCTCAAAAATCAATAAGAATAGGTCCACACCAGTCGTCTAATAGTAAAATTTGCAAATCTTAGTGACAAAGAAAAAATCCTCAAAGCATCCCAGGAAAAGAAGTCAGTAACATAAAATGGTAAAAATATTAGATTGGCAGTGGACTTATCCACAGAAACCTGGCAGGCCAGAAAGAACTAATATGATATATTCAGAGCATTAGTGAGAAAAACATGCAGCCAAGAATACTGTATCCAGCTAGGCTATCATTGAAAAGAGAAGGAGAGATAAAAATCTTCCAGGACAAAAAAAACTGAAAGAATTTGCAAACACCAATCCAGCTCTACAGAAAATATTGAAAGGGGTCCTCTAAGCAAAGAGAGACCCTAAAAGTAGTAGATGAGAAAGGAACAGAGACAATATACAGTAACAGTCACCTTACAGGCAATACAATGACACTAAATTCATATCTCTCAATAGTTACCCTGAATGTAAATGGGCCAAATGCACCAATCAAAAGACACAGGGTATCAGAATGGATAAAAACAAAACAAAACAAACAAACAAAAACAACAACAACAAAAAACCAAACCATCAATATGCTGCCTACAAGGAACTCATTTTAGACCTGAAGACATCTCCAGATTTAAAGTGAGGGGGTGGAAAACAATTTACCATGCTAATGGACATCAGAAGAAAGCTGGGCTGGCAATCCTTATATCAGATTAACTAGATTTTAAGCCAAAAGACTATAATAAGAGATGAGGAAGGACACTATATCATACTCAAAGGGTCTGCTCATCAAGAAGATCTAACAATTTTAAATACCTATGCCCCTAACATGGGAGCAGCCAACTATATAAACCAATTAATAACAAAATCAATGGAACACATTGACAATAATACAATAGTAGAGGACTTTAACATCCCCCCCCCACTCGCTGAAATGGACAGATTGTCCAAGCAAAAGATCAACAAGGAAATAAAGGCCTTAAATAACACACTGGACCAGATGGACATTACAGATATATTCAGAACATTCCATCCCAAAGCAGCAGAATACACATTCTTCTCTAGTGCACATGAAACATTCTCCAGAACAGATTACATCCTGGGTCCTAAATCAGGTCTCAACTGGTATCAAAAGACTTGGATCATTCCCTGCATATTTTCAGACCACAATGCTCTAAAGTTAGAACTCAAACACAAGAGGAAATTTGGAAAGAACTGTAATACATGGAAACTAAACAGCATCCTTCTAAATAATGAGTGGGTCAACCAGGAAATTAAAGAAGAATTGAAAAAAATCATGGAAACAAATGATAATGAAAACACAATGGTTCAAAATCTGTGGGACACAGCAATGGCAGTCCTGAGAGGAAAATATATAGCCATATGAGCCTTTCTCAAGAAACAAGAAAGGTCTCAAATGCACAACCTAACCCTACACCTTAAGGAGCTGGAGAAAGAACAGCAAAGAAAGCCTAAACCCGGCAGGAGAAAAGAAATGATAAAGATCAGAGCAGAAATCAATGAAAAAGAAACGAAAAGAACAGTAGAACAAATCAATGAAACTAGGAGCTGGTTCTTTGAAAGAATTAATATGATTGATAAACTCCTAGCCAGATTAATCAAAAAGAAAAGATAAAGGACCCAAATAAATAAAATCATGAATGAAAGAGGAGAAAACACAACCAACACCAAAGAAATACAAACAATTATAAGAACGTACTATGAGTAACTCTACGCCAACAAATTTGACAATCTGGAAGAAATGGATGCATTCTTAGACACATACAAACCACCACAACTGAACGAGGAAAACGTAGAAAACCTGAACAGACCCAAAACCAGTAAGGAGATTGAAACAGTCATCAAAAATCTCCAAACAAACAAAAGCCCAGGGCTAGATGGCTTCCCAGGGGAATTCTACCAAACATTTAAAGAAGGACTAATTCATATTCTCCTGAAACTGTTCCAAAAATAGAAGTGGAAGGAAAACTTCCAAACTCATTTGATGAGGCCAGCATCACCTTGATCCAAAAACCAGACAAGGACCCCATCAAAAAAAAGAGAATTACAGACCAATATCCCTGATGAACACAGATGCAAAAATTCTCACCAAAATACTTGCCAATAGGATTCAATAGTACATTAAAAGGATTATTCACCACAACCAAGTGGGATATATTTCAG